>NW_028243014.1:0-269239 GCF_964263255.1 Lissotriton vulgaris
CGAATGCAAACTTTAAAGCCAGCACTAGACCGTCCCCCACCCCCCTGAGTGTCCAGGCCTTAGGCATATACTGACAAAATGGCTCCAGGACACCACTTTTCCGTTCCTGTACTTTACTTTTACACCACTGCATTCTGGGAGTTGTAGTTTTGGTTCATATTGAGCCAGAATGATATAAAGAATTGCTCCATTTCATGGTGCACTATGAGTTTGCCTGCATTCTTACCCAGTGCACGGGTTTGCGCCATCCGACCCTGGCTGCTGAGGGTAGAGGTGAGGTGACAATGCACAATTCGGTGCTCTGTACTGGGACACAGCCAGGATTACTGCTTGGGTACATTGTGGTAGCACGAGACGTCCACTAGTGTCACAGAGCACTGCATTGAACGGCCTGCAGTGCAGCGAAGCACGTGTGGCCAGCCGGAGTGTGCTGGGCCTTTTCACGTGCTCGTCTGTAGTACTCCCTGTGAACTCTGATGTTGTGTTTGTGAGAAGACGCGCTGTACTTCTGGGAAGGAGGTCCTCAAACGAGATGAGGGGCGGGCTAGGCTGGCCTCCGGGCGGTGGGGTGGCAAGGCCAGATCAGGTTGCCACCCATCCTGACAGCACAGGGCCCCACCCCTCCTTGTTCCTAAAATGTTTACATTTTGTTAGCCAGGCCCTTCATTCTTAGAGCCGCATGCCCAATGCAATTCAGTGGTCTCGCTTTTGGACCTGTGAAGTTACATTTGCACCTTAAAAACATTGCCTTTGAAAAGTGGCAATTATAAGTAACGAAAGGGTCGTACCCTTTGTGTAGTCAACACAGGGAAGGGACTTTGCCCACGATCTGCTACCTCCATGCAGTGTCCTACACGTGTGTGCGCATAACTCCGCATGTGTGTGATCAACAGGGCTTCTAAGCACATGAGAGGAATACTAAAGACGCTACTGGGTGAAGAGCACGGACTCGCCCGCATACACTCCAAGAGGGCCACTATCACGTGGCCCCAGTGCACTGGGTTAAAGCATATATTAGAAACCACCGATAACGACGTTTCAGCCAACAGCAAACTGCATTATGGGATTTGTAGTTTTGCAGTCACCATCATATATGCAATTAATTGCACGCGTAGCTACAGCTTCCATGATACTATGTATACCATGGACAAGTGAGCAGTCCTGGGTAGACTTCTCCACTCCTTAATTTGTAATATATGCACATTTTCCATCTACAATAAACCTCTGGAAAAGACTTGCGCGCCAAAAGTTTAGCATTCCCTGGGAGCGGGCAGTAGGCTGTACCCGGGAGGCGGCTGCATCTGTTGTTTACAAAGGGCACGGTTCCGACGGGCGATGCCCTTTGAAGTCAATAAACAGAGTGTGGATTACTGCACACTGCAAATCCCCCGGCCCGTGCCGGCGCCCTAATAGCCCATCAACATACCGGCGGGAAATAAATCCATAATTTTCCAGATGGTCACAGCAGGGTGCCAATAGCCCCCGAAAGGCTAGCGCTGAGTATGAGCCTATGTTCCCTAATCCTCACAATACAGAATTAAATTGAACGACGGCATATGCGCTCTCCCCAAAACAAGTCCTATTGGAAAGACGACTCGCATTTAGCGTATGCAATGTTAATGCCGCTTTAAGAAGATATTACTTTTGGAAACTCGATTGGATCTGACACGTCCATCTCCCCCTCCCTTTCTTTTACCGAGCGCATGCTTCTGAGCACCCAAGGGGACGTAAAAAAGAGGGGGTGGGAGGGTAAACCACCGAGTACAGACCCCTCCAAAGCAGCACAACATGAACATCCGGCGGCTTGGGGTTGAACAATAAGCCAGCCAGTCGATGGCGGACCAGCCTGAACCCGTGCTGTTCCTGACACGTTTCTGCTCCCTGCTCATGTGAAGCAGTCTGCCGCCGGCGGCAGTGCAGCCACAACTCACCACCAGGCTGCGACACCCTCACTACGTTTAACGCTCCATAAAATGAAGGTCACTGACAATCCCAGTGTATGTCCTGTGATCAGATTTTTTGTGGTCCCGATTTCTGCTGTGGATTGGAGTTGGCGCTTTTCTACCCAAAACGTGCAACCGTTTTAACTTAAAATATGTGTATATTATTGACACAGTACTGAACTAAAGTTCCGTGGTCGTACAATTTCTAGATGTGCCTCGTGATTTCCTGAACTGCTCTGCGTGTGTGGCTTAACCCCTGGCATCCGTGCAAAGTTGTGCTTTTTCACCATGCTTCGGTTGTGCAGCCTGTTGCAACACCCTCCGTAGTCTCAAAACAGGAAAAGAAAAAATTACATTGTAGGTTATGAACTAAAAGCGAATGCGCGAGTATGTTTCCTCATAAGTGTGTCACGCGTGGGTGCACTTCTTTGTTCCACTGTAACACACCGCTTGGATTTTTTTTCTCTTTGCTGAACGACTTCAGTCTGCCCTCCCCCACGTCTTTAAGAGAAGCAGCCAACCGTCAATGGGAAACGTGTGGGGAGAGAGAACTCAATTTTTTAGTACCTGGGTCAAATATATATAATTTTCCCCGTACAGAAAGTCGCCAAAAAGAAACTAGTTGGAATGGCAGTCCAGAGGTAATGCCGCTAGCTGTCTGATGCTTTATTTTCAGGTAGACTTTTCTGCAGCGGCATTCCCCGTCTTCTAACCTCACTCCCCTCCCTCTAGATAGCGGTGGGGGTTTACCTTAACCCCTCCCCCGTTGCACACTTGTTACTTTTTAATGCAAATGAAGGCGATCCAGGGGATATGTATTTAAACCAAATAACAGACCCACTGGCACGTTTCCACTCCATGTGTCCCAGGGAGGCGTTACCCTAGCTTCAAATCCCGCCAAAAAGATAAAAGGGGGACGGAGCGAGCGAGCCGCAAAAAAAATAAATCTTAATAGGTTTACAGGGAAAAAAATACATCTGCTGCAATCTTGGGAGAGGCTGTAAGAGAGTACAACAAGTCCTACAGAAACGCGTTAAGGGTTTCTTAGCGTTTAAAAAAAAACACTATCAGGTGGGGCGTCTAGAGTTTCAACAAGGAGTGAAAAGAATATAAAAAGATTAGGGGAGGAGATATACACGGCCTTTGCTGCAAACAGGAAAGGGGAGACCAGCTCTAAAAGTGTGCACCCCCGCAAGCAAATAAATACAATAAACAAACCCTCCTTCCCGGAAGGGGGTGGGAGGTAGGGCTGAAAGACTGCAAACAGTAGTGAAAGGGGCCAGCTGCTGCTTCTTGGGGTTGCAGCCGAACCAGGGTTGCAAATAACGACCCGAAACTGCACAACAACTTGAAACTGCACGGCATAGCGCCTTAAAGTTGCAAAGCGCGCAATCGCACAGTTAAGAACTATAACTACCGCAATACTTCAGGTCCGCGGTTCAGGCATTAAGTTACCCCCATAAAACGAGGCGTCACAGCATGTGGGTACCTACGAATTTATCGAACTTCCATTGACAGGGCGTCGACATGAAGGGGTCCAGCTGGTAGACTTTAGGAAAATCATGCATGCGTTTTAACTGCTGAAAAATACCCATATTGTTGCAGAAATATCCGCGCAAAGAGCAGCGTAAGGTTTCTCCGATCTCCCCTACCCCTTAACCGGAAAGGCTAGTTCGTAGAAATAAACATAAACGTACGCTGCACCTTATTGTTAGGAAACGTCCGTAAATGAAGAAATCTTGAGACACTATTTGGCTTAAAACTCGAAATAAATCCACGTTTGGCACACACCTCCTCTTCTGCAGGAACTCAAACATACTTAAAGCAACTTCAAAGGAAGCAATAACCAAAAAAAGTTATAAGAAACGTCCAGTTTCAAGAATTTGATGAGTTCTGTTCCTTCTTCATATAGAAAAATAAATTAACTCGATTAATGCAGTGGCAAATGGCGGTCGTGAGAAGCATGTCCAAAAGTCTAAAGAAAAAAAATACGATAAAAGTGAAAAAAAGAACAATCGACATAGGAAGGGACAAGAGACAGAGAGATCTGGCAAGGTCTCCGAGGAAAGCAAATGTGAATTAAAGGGCACAGCAAAAGCCGAACTCTATTACTTTTTTTTTCTTTTCTTAAGCTGCAAAAAAAGTTCCCGCCTTCTCCCCAAATGGCAGACAGAACAGTGGGTGGAATAAATTAAAAATCCAAAGCTTGCATATGCAACCCCTTTCACAGTTTGGACGCAACTTCTTTAGTTAGAAGGGAGGGGGGAAAGATTTCAAAGTTAACAACAGTCGTGCCAATGACTATCTTTTTATTTTTTTTAATGCAGGCGTGTGAGTGTTTCCGTGTATTCTTATTTTTTTCTTTTTTTTTCTCCTTTCTGAGAGTGCGGTGGGTGATTCAGCCCTCGGTGTCAGTCACTTTTTTTTTTCCTCGCTCCCCTTTGCCTCCTTCCTCATTTAAATGAGTTAAGGCCCCGCCCTCGTCAAGACTCGAAACTTTATAAGTTGGCATTTAAGCAGAGACTGGGAGCTTTGCTAAGAGTCCCAGGCAATCGCTGGAGGAAGGGGAGGAATTTACAAAATAAAGCACCGGAGGAAAAGGGGAAGCTGGATCCTGTGGCCGTCACCCCCCCCTCTCCCCAACACTGTGATTTTCTTATTTTTATATATATATATTGTATTTTTTAAGTTATTATTTCGAGAGTAAAATTAAAGCAGACATGTCCACGGCCTTGATGTCGCCCACCATCTTCGACCTCAGCGAAGTTTTATGCAAGGTAAACAAAACTTTAAATGCACTTTGAGCCCTAAACCTAGGATTTTTGCTTCATCTTGAACTGGAATGAGGGGTTTTGCTGTTCTTTTTTTTATGCTAGCAGCGTGGACTTTCCGCCCATGACGCGTCAATAGGAAGTTAAGTGTTTATATATACAACTTAATGTCGCCTTTCTGTCGTTTCTAAGCACTATACATGACTTGGTCTCTAACTCATAATGGTATAGGAGCCGGATTTCTTTGTCATACACAAACCATTTAAAAGTATCTTTAAGATGTAGAGACTGATATGGTCTCTCGTACATTAAATAAGAGGACGCTCTTTTAAAATGCTTAAATTTAGTTTTACAAACTTTGCTTGTGTTACTTGTTAGAGCCGAAATTATCACATGGTGGTGTTAAATCTTATGAACAAAAACGCCCCATGCCCCCCCCCCCCCCCCACCACAACCAATTCTTGCTATGTGTTAGAAAAAGTGTGTTTTTACGTTTTACAGCATTTTGTGCTAAATTTGGTCATTGTTTGCTGTTTTGTTGGTGACAACAGTATCGGTCTAGTATTTATATATTTTTAATTGGAACTCTAATGCTATTTTTCCCTGGTTATTAGTATTTTTTTTTAACGTCAACCCAGTTATGTTGATATTAAAATGTGGTAGCTTTATGTGTCTGTCCTAAACGCGGTTTCTCAGTAAGTCTCAAGGGTACATTTGTGAGTTTTTCTTAATGTTTTTGTTGTTGTTGTGTTTTAACGTAAAATGTACCTACCACGTTCTGCAGGGTGTTTTTTACTACCTATTTTAAAATGCGATCACAATCGTTGTTGCCACATTTGTGAACTCCTGGCATGAAGTTTTAAATCTTGTTGTGGGGGTCTTGTCCCTCAGTAGTACTTTTCTTTTTTGCCAGTGAATCCTCGACAGGACTTGTTGCATATTTTGCAAGTTTGGAGGGTGTGTGTAAACTTGTATTAGAGAGACAGGAAGAGGTTTTCTGTTTGATTTTACCAGCAGCTTTTCGTCATTTAGGCTTGTTTTTTGTTTTTTAATGTGGGGTGCAGGTTCCACAAGAACGCAAATCGCACTCTATAGAGTTATTAGTATGTTCCTTTTTAGGGTGACTTTGGAGAGGGGCTTGCCTTTTAACTATGGGCAGCAGGAGAGTAGAGTGAGTGATGTAAATAGTCACCGAATTCACAGAAAGGCACCCCTCTTAACAAATGCACCCCACCATATCTATAGCATCTCTTTATTGTCCCCGCGTGCAGGCCACTCTTACCACCGCTCGCTCCCCCGTAGAACTGCTTTTGCTAAGTGTAATGCCTCAGGGGCTGCCAACTGGCCCCAGAATATCAACCCTATTCTCGGGGTTCATGTTGGCGAATGGAACGCATTCTTGATAGACGTGTACTGTTCTCCTTTTTGATCAGAGCCAGCTGCAACATTTGTTAAACTGTACCATGAGTGCACTCTAGGGGTTTGTGTTTAAAAACAAAACGCATGTTTTTCAATATTTGGTAGAAATAACGTAGAGACTACTCAAATTTTAAAGGCCGGAGTTCTTCAGCACGGTGCTGCTAAACGTGGTCTACGGTTCGATATCCAACTATTCTGCTGTTTGTCTTGGAGGCTGGTGACCATTTGGAGGGGTTGGTAGTTTGTGTGGTGGAGGGGTTGGTAGTTTGTGTGGTGGAGGGGTTGGTAGTTTGTGTGGTGGCATGCACACAGCTCCCTTCCCCCTCACTGCCAGTGGCACAGTTCAAACATACTGACATTGCATCCTACACTATCCGTGGCCGGACCTTTGTTTTAGTTCTGACTTCTCTCTGTAACATTAAATGTGGACTTTATTTCTGGCTGTTGGGTTTTGCACGAGGAGTCGTGTCTCTGTCCCTTTGGGTGGGGTTGGCAGTGTCCCTGATCTAAATGTCGAGAAACAATCTATTTCCACGATTTAGGGATGAGATGGTGATGCTGACACGAAGAAGGTTGTATGCTTTTGATTTTGTTTATTTGGAATCGATTGTGGGTTTTGTTTACATGGTCAGCCCATACTGTTCACACAGTCAAGAAAAGACCATTTATGGCAAATGCCCTTGTTTAAGTGGAAATTAGATTGGCCTGTGCTTGCTTATGCCTCTTACCCCCTCTTGGGGTACTGGCCGTCCGCCAGGACTCTCAGCCACCTCTGTCTTGGACTTTAATTTCAGTCTGACTCCAGGTGTAAAACCCCTCTTTGGGTACTGGCTAGTCACCAGGACTCTCAGCCACCTCTGTCCTGGGCTTTTCTTTCAGTCTGACTCCAGGTGTAAAACCCCTCTTTGGGTACTGGCTAGTCACCAGGACTCTCAGCCACCTCTGTCCTGGGCTTTTCTTTCAGTCTGACTCCAGGTGTAACCCTTATCCTTGTAGTAAGTGACATGTAGGAGATAACTCATCTGGAAAAAGATACTGCAAATTGGTTTTGGACTATTGGGTTATAGAAGTTTTATTATATGGCTCAAAATCCCCATCCTGGCAGCTGAGTCTTGTGTAAACCGTTTTAGCTGCAATTTTCTCTATTTTGGGATGACAACAAAGTTAGACTTTTTTGTACTGTGACTGTAAGTCGCCCCCCAACTTTTTTTTTTAATTGTGTGACCCTCCTTCCAATCAACAAGTCCCTTCAATGACTTGGGTGGGATGACTATGGTTCAATCTCTTCACTTCCTAAAAGTTTGTTTGTAGAGTACTGGAGTTGGTTTGTGTGCTTGACCAGCAAACTCATCCTGACAGTAGTACAATGTAAAAATATCTTGCATATGAGTATTTCACACCTTGATGTAATGAGTTGGGCAGTGGTTATGTTTATAAGTGGCATTTTAATTGTGGGTTATATTTGGTTTTGTGTATGGTCTGAGGTGTGTTGGGTGTTGCAGGCTTGAGTTGCTTCTTACAAATGTGTGATTTTCTCCCCTTCTGCAGAGCAATAAAATGATCAACTATAACAACAACATCATGAACCCTACGAACAGCAACGCCTCTCTGCTGGACAGGAAGGCTGTGGGGACACCAGCCATGGTGGGCTTCCCGAGGAGGCACTCTATCACGCTGCCCAAGTTCAACCAGAACCAGTTCCTCAACAGCCTCAAGATAGAGCCTTGCTCCACCGCCATGGGCAACAAGGAGAACAAGTTCCGCGACCGCTCCTTCTCTGAGAACGGTGAGAGGTTGCTACAGAAGCCTGGTGGCCAGGTCAACTCCAGCCGCTACAAGACAGAGCTGTGCCGGCCCTTCGAGGAGAACGGTGCCTGTAAGTACGGTGACAAGTGCCAGTTTGCCCATGGCATCCATGAGTTGCGCAGCCTTACCCGCCACCCCAAGTACAAGACAGAGCTCTGTCGCACATTCCATACCATTGGATTTTGCCCATATGGGCCAAGGTGCCATTTCATTCACAATGCAGAAGAGAGGCGCCAAGTGTCCAGCCGGGATCAGATGCCCTTCTCGCTCTCCAACTCCAAGCTGGACAGGCCTCGGCTCCAGCATAGCTTCAGCTTTGCTGGCTTTCCCACCGCCAATGGGCTGCTGGACAGCCCCACCTCCATCACACCGCCACCGGCCCTCAGCACCGAAGACCTCCTCAACTCTCCCAACTGTGCCAGCAACCCTTTTACCTTCTCAAGCCAGGAGCTGGCCAGCCTGTTTGCCCCCAGCATGGGCATGCAGTTGCCTCTGGGATCCTCAAACATGCCCGGCTCCCCAACAACCTTTCTCTTCCGGCCCATGTCTCAGTCCCCCCAGATGTTTGACTCTCCTCCCAGTCCCCAGGACTCCCTTTCTGACCAGGAAGGATACCTGAGCAGCTCCAGCAGCAACAGCGGCTCTGATTCGCCTACCCTCGATTCCAACAGGCGCCTTCCCATTTTCAGCAGACTCTCCATCTCCGACGACTAAAACTGCCTCCCTGCTACTCTTCCCGCCTTTTTTTTCCCCATTACAATGTTAAGCTGAACTGATCTTTGTCGAGGGGGTTAGAAGCTGAGTGGTCCACCTGCCTGAGGCCTGAAACGCAAGTGCCAAATTGTGTAAACACCAGCAACAAAAATGGTTTACAAAAAAACAATTAGTGCCTTTATTAGACTGTATTGCTGGGACAATTTTACCTCTCCAGCGCTAGAGGGCGCCAACGTGCACTTGAAAATAAAGTGTTCCTGAACAGCAGCGCCCTCCACTGGCCATGATGAATACGGTGTCTTCTTTTGCCACTACCCTCTCCCTATGTAAGGCCATGTTTCTGCCAAGTCTAGTGGTGGTGTTGGTATGTGGACAGCCCTCTTTCCCCTCCACCTAATCTTCAACTCCCTGTCTTTTGAACATGTCTTGCCTGGTCTGCAAGAGAGAAATCAAAGCTGTGGATGGATTTGGAATTGTTGACTCAAGTGTGGACTAACTAATGAATGTGGGGTGGGGGGTAGGAAGGGAGACAGCCAGAATGGAGTAAAGACTCAGACTTTTGGTGCTACAAATATGCCCATGTAGACATGTGATCTCATTACGAAAAAAAAGGTGGGAGGGGGCGGGTGGATGGGCGGTTCATTCCAAGTGAAAAATGTAAACAAGTTCCATTAGAAAGACAGCTTTAATGGTATGCTCTAGAATACTTTTAGGCCAATCTTTAGAGCACTCACGCCAACTTTTTTTTTTTTTTCCTGGGTTTTTAATTTTGTATAACTTTCAAAAACAAAAATTGGAGAACAAATTTTGCTTGTCACTGCACAACAATATAAAAAAGCTTATTTAACTTATCAAAACGTATTTATTGCCGAACATATGCTTTTTTTTTTTTTTGTAATTGTGTTCATATTTATCGGGATTGCTGAATCCATAGAATATATTCTTTTATGTTTAAATTATGATCTTCCATATTAATCTTAAGATTGTGAAGTGTCTTTTTTCCTTCCCTCCTCCCCACAGTTTAATATATTATACTACAATGACTTTTTGTAACTACACTTGGTTATTTTATTTTTAAAAAACAATGAAAATTAATTTAAAAAAATGCGAAAACCGTGTTGGATTTATTTATTGTTAGGTTTTTTTGTTGCCCCTCCCCCATCCTCTTCTGCCGCCATTGTGTTGGACTGCAAATTGAGTTAATGTGGTTACTGCCTTATATATAAATATATGTATGTTTTCCCTCCCTGTTGTCGGTCCTAGGCCGCTTACAACTGAGCTGTAGAATGTATGTAAGCTGTGCTGTAAAACAGTGCACAAGACATTAGTTTGTTTTTTTTTTTGTATAGCTTCTTTGGGGGAAGAAAGCCTTGATGGACTAAAAGTGCCTAATTTTGAAGACATTCCAAACCGCAGTATCCTGTCTTTACGTTCCTTTTTTCCAAGTTTGGAAATTTCCCTGTAGAGGTGAACGTGACTGGCGCCATAAGAAGCAAAAACATGAATGTATTTTTTTCCCTGTTACTGTTCACTACATTTTTCCTTTGTGTGAGTTTAAGAGAAAGCTTTTTGTTACGACTGTTTGCAGTTTAAATCAATAAACCCCATGTTTTTCAAGAATGCTGGACAGTTGTTTTTTTTCTTCAAGCTCTTTCACTGATTGCTAATGTAGATTTCAGTAAGAATGCTCCAAGGTGGATAAAGGCCTGTACCAAAAACCCTACCAATGATCCCAGAGGCATGTTTTCCTTCATCTTAGGTTAGTCTCTTCGCTGCATCCTTAAGTATCACTGCAGCTGGCTTTTTTGGGGGGTGGGGGGGCCAACCCTCTGTAAATTTACAATTGATCCTAAGTGTGCCCAAGTTTGTGAGTGCTATATACTACTTTCAGTTGCAACATATTGTTTAACTGGTACTAAGTTAGACGTTCGTATTATCATGAGACCTTGCTTAGGGCTAGGAGGCTGCTCTGGTCTTTGCACCCCAAAATGTTAACCAGATCCCTTTGTTCACCAGTTCATTTTTGCTTTAAAACTGGGAATGATTATACTTCCTCTCCAAATTGTGAGACAAGATAGCCAGTCTTCTAGCAAATTCCATATGTGGGTTTGGTTTTGTGGGATGGTACCTCTACACGCCACACGCTTTTCCAAGTCTGCCCCATTGAGAATGTAGTCTCTATGATCCAGCGATCCAATTCATAGATTACCCTCTTGACCTATAACCAGGCCTTTCTCGTGCACTTCTGTACAATTGTTGGCTCGAACTCTCTTAAAGGGAAAAGTACTAAAATCCTATAAACATTTAAAAACTAAATGGGCCAAGGTTGGACACCACGCCTTGAACGCTGGCTTTCTTTGCACTAACTGGACTGAACCGAAGGCTCCTCTTGAGGGAGACCTCTGTTGGCCAAGAGGAGAACTGACAAGGTGACGAAATCACTAGGGCTTGTGGAATAGATCTGTTCTTTTGAAACCTTCGTGGAATTCAATTTTCTGTGTGTGTGTGTATTGTCCAGGTCAAAAATAAGTTAAAGCCCCAGGAATAATTTCCTATATTAACTTAATGATCCACCTGCAACCCTGGTCAGTTAAGTAGTTAAACCCCACCTTTCCAGGAATCTGGTGTGGTCCAAAGCAACAGGTTTGTGCTTTTGTATTACTGATGGAAATTGAGAAGAATGCTGATGTGGTGTCTAGTCCTGGATTCCACTTGTGGTCACAATCTCTAACCAGGTTCAGAGTGTATTCAAACTGTGGGATTTCTTTAATACGTGACCTGCCCTCACAAATGCTGTTCTAACGTGAAGGGTGCTACTTAGCTAGGAAAAAGTGAAGTGGTGTCCTATGAATTGCAGTAGTGCTGCTGTGTAAGTGTGCGTGACCTTGGGGTGAACCTAATATGATCATGGGAACAGCACTTGATTCTGCCTTTGAGCCTTGGCTTGGATGCCAGTCTGCCTACTTGTTCCTGGCTGTGTCACTTTAGAGGAATCACTTGTGACCAGATTACTTCTGGTTTACCGTAGGGATTACATATGCAGCTGTGTGACTGGTGGTGAGAGGTCCGCTGTGCTGGGGGGAGGTGGTCAAAGGGGTGTGGGGACAGCGCCTGAAGGACTGTTAGCTACTCAAAGCGCATTAGTCAATTTGGCGTGTCTGCCATTGAGGTAAGCTACCAGGAGAGCCTAGATTTGGACAAGCAGGGTAAAGGCCTGGTCTTGTGGAGCTGGCCCTAGACTAGTGACCCTTGGTGGCGGCTAGGTGGCGACACGGAAGTACCGGTAGGTGTCTGGCAGTTGTATGGAGCTCTCGCCCTGTGGAGTGTGGACACTAGAGGTGGGCAAATCCAGCATGTGGGTTCTTCAGCAGAATCTATACATGAGGCCTTCTGTCCCTTTCAGATCTATAACCATCGTGTGCCAGGTCAACTGGGCGGGGAAATAGCAGGCAGAGGCAATAATCCTATTGTATGTTGAGGCAATGCCAACATTCCGTATGAAACTGGCTCAAATGCCCGGCGTGGTATGCTCAGACACACACCTTGAATTCATTGAGGTTTTAGTGATGGAATGATGTCATTTATCATTTCTTGGGTGTTTGCCACGAATGTGCACACAAAAGTACTCTGGACAGTTTTAAAGTAATTGTGTCTGCCACAATGAAACCGGTGTTCACTTTTAAGGGTGTAGGCCAGGAGCTGTAGAACTCCGAATCTGAACAGCTAAAAAGGGACTCTCCCAAAATATTAACTTTTTTTTTCTTGCGCAGGTATTTTTGATTTTCCCATTAGTTTAATGAACTTGCACTCCTACTGGCGTGCACAATTACATTATGGCTAAAGTTGTGAGCCAACAGGCCTTCAGCCGACTCGCACCAAACGCTTGTACGAGTTCAGAAACCTCATTTTCATTGGCTGGCTAAGGTTGTTTACACTCGATTTTATGTACCGATTGGGATGGTTCAATTTCACGGAGCATGGAAATACTTGGGGGAAATTATAGTAAGTATTGGGTATTGCTAATTGTTCTTTATGTCCCCATTGTATTCGGGGAGGCAAGCTATGTGAGGGAGTCTGAACACTGCTCTGCAGGTTGCCACACCCCGCTCGGTGTGTGGTAGAACCATTGCTTAGAGCACGACAATTACACACAATTGCAGTGCAATTAAGGGAGGGACTTGTGCGCGCAGGCTTGCCTTTGTTAAGCATATCGTGGTACAACAGAAGATTGTGGCTCTGTGGTTAGACATGGATACAAAGCCTTTCCTTCAGATACTCCAAACTGGGTTTCTAAATACATGGGTATTAAAATCCCATGATGCTCACTCTACCTTTCTCTTATCCACCGTTCCCCTCGGCCCCCACCCACCCCCACCCCTCAATTAACTGTGCATGTTGCATACAAACTGCACAGAGCAGACGTACTTTTTCATCGGGCCAAATGCTTCCAGTGTAGCTATGAATTCGACTTTAGCATGATTTGCAGAACTCCAAAATAAGTATAAATTTGAGTGTGCAGAGGTTATCCTGAGGCACTATGGGTGGGGTGTCGAGCACAGCAGGGCCGGGGGCGGATCGAGTCCAAACTTTGAACATTAAAGGCCACTCGCACAACAGTTTAGTTGTATGTGCCATAAGTGGACAGCGTTAAAATGCAGCCTGCATCCGGCTCTCCTGGGCTTGTGTTGGACACGCCACAAAGGGTCACGGCTATGTGAATATTCGCCATGCCTTTCCCACGGTCAACGCCGTTCTAAATTCACCCCTAAACTAACTGGCACACGTGGTGCAGAACGTGGGAAAACACAGAAGCCCTTGTTCAAGGGTGTGAGAGAAGGAATATTTTACAGGAACTAGTTTTTCACATGGACAAAAGCATTAAATGTGCTGTAGAAATACCTTAACGCATTTTCATGTGACGCGAAATGCTCAAGGTTTTTAAAGAAAAAAATTCCCGATAGGTTTTTAAAGAAAAAAAATCCCAATAGGCCATACGTTTTCCATGAATTAATATAGTTGTTAAATGTCTAAAAAGTAAATTATTGTGGCTGCAATTTATTTTATTTTTTTAGGTGTGGGGGCAGATAAGTGAAGGCCCTGCTTAAGCCCAACCTGTTTAGGTTTCTTTTGCTTGATATTAATTACAGGCCACACACTAAGACCGTCTTTGCAACGATGCATAATGTGGGTGTCTCAGGTTACCTAATGGAGATGACCAACGTGTCTGGAGTTGTGAAACACTTAACTAGGAAAGAAGCCACGTCGTTCAGCGTATGGCCTACATTTCGCTACTCTTAACACAAACCTGGCAGAGTCTGGGGAAACCGGCTCTTCCAGTTTCTAACTGCAGATGCATGTTGTCATTTTAATTAAATTAGTTTGCTTGTTTGTCAGCGTATATAAGGATTTATTTAGTTCACTCCAGTGCCCACACGGTGACGTGAAATGTGACACTCCTTAACCACACCCCCAGCCCCCACAATTAGTGGGGATATACACTTTTTAAACATTTTTTTTTAGATTTCTTTATTATTTTTTTTAGAATTGCCACCTAGGCGCCTCGTGCCTGATTGCAATGACCACTAAACGGTGGCAGAGCCCCACAGTACAACATTATAATTCTCTTGGGTCTTCTAGATCGGACACTAGAAAATAATTATTTTGACGCCTTTCCACTTAAAGCCAAAGTCTGTTTACATATTTTACCAACTACTCTATTAAAATAATACATTTGGACATATACAAGTCTACGGATGCACACCACTATTGTGAGAACATTCAAAAAGCATTCAAAAAGTATGGGAAATAAAAAAGTAATTAATTCCTTTAGTAATTTAAGTTTCAGTAAGTAAATTACATCAGGTAATTGCATCTGACTCGTACCTAAAATGCAGTAAATTATATGGGCATCTGGCTTGTATCTAACGTGTTCTGCCATATTTAGAGGCAGACCCATGATTTGATGCTTAAGGCCTCTTACAGAGGCATGAATTGCCCTGGCCTGATGAACTAAATAACGTTATTTTTTGACTGAATTACCTGGCCCCAGGGTGCAAAGAAAAGTCAACAACACCCTATCACTATAGTCAGAACATACAAACACTCCAGACTGACTGGTTCAGCATTGCCACCCAAAAGCAGGTATGTCTGTCACTGAAAGTTAGCGCGTTGTGCCATCTCTTTATTTTTTGGCGAGTTCAGTACAATGTTTTAGAAGCTAGAGAGTTTGGATGAGGTGGTTACATAAGCGACGTTTGATACTCCAGAATTCGGTGATGGGTTAAATCTCAGTTTGTGTAATCGCATGCAGTGCTAAAGGTAATTTTTGGTGATGAGACCCCCTTCAGATGTACAGCTATTTAGGGTTTTCTTGCTTTCTGCTTCCTCTTAGCTAACTGGTAACCTTCTGCCAAATGGTGGCAGGACTCTTACTGCAAGTAAGCTGCCCATTTTGCCCAATAGAAGCTCTATATCCAAAGGTTAAGCACACTCGCCCCACACAGCTATCACCAGAGTGGGAACACTGTATAAATTCTCCAGTTGACACTCCTCCTACCGGTCGCCCCACTCAGTCGGCCATCCCTTGCTAGACCAAACATCACCAATGTGAATTGCTAGCAGCACCAGTCGTCCACTGTCTGCTTTTTGCCATGCTACAAAATGCCTCATACGTGTAATCCCAGATTAAAAATAAAAAAAACTACCCTACTTGTGACTAGCAAATACATGTGGGTTAATGTGGCATAGCTAGTTGTGTAGGTCTCGATGCGCTATCATTCCTTGTTGGTGAAAGAGTTGTAGTTTTGCCTGCATTCTCATGAAGAACCTATCTGTCTTGTGGCATCTCTCAGAATGCGATTAAATGGCTTTACAAAGTTGGCCCTACTTGCAATATCCAGTATTAACACTGGGTCTCAGTGGTACTACTGATGCCAGTGAAATGTTCTAACGTGAGCCCGCTGGCTGCCTGGGCAGTGTCCAGTAGTATATAAGAGAGGCAGGGGTTGTGGGGGATTGGTTTTTGGTAACCATGTGTGCATGCCTCTCGGGTGCTCAAGTCTTAGTCGCTTTAGCTAAACTAATATCTTTGTTGCATGTTCAACAGGGAGCAAAACGTAGATTGCAAGGTAGCTGTCTTTATAATGTTCAGTAAGGCCTTGTGCTGGTTGCTATGGGATATACAGGTGCATCTGAGATCTTTTTCTTGGGCCTTCATGTGGCTCATGGTCTGGCATTATCTAGAACAAGATCAGCTCTTGTATCCCTACCCCCGCCCCTTGCACTGAACCAAAGGGCCCATGTATGTTGACCACCCACCTGCAAACCCTAAGCAACAGCAGAATTTCTTCTGCCTCCTCAATATTTCAAAAGGTAGCAAGCCCATCAATGGCTTGGTAAAATATTTACTCTTGGTTTTATCTTGTCTGTTGCATGGATAGCTGTGCATATTGAATATTATAAGTTGGAAGCAAAATTGGAATAAAATAGACAAGCTATTTTCGCTGACTGTTGTGAAAGGCTGGGGAAAAAGTTATGTAATTGGTGATCCATTATCCACAGCATATTGCACTCCAGTTCACCTTTCCCTCAACTCGCTTGCAGACAAGTACATACGAATGTCAGGCACAGGAATTGTATAGTGAGGGAAATCGCATTGGCCAATTGTTGACCTTTTCTTTTGTGAGCAGATAACGTAAAGTTTCTTTATGCTTCGGAAGTTAACTTTCTCTTTATATTTCTTAGTACATATGTTTGAATTTTTAGACCTCTGCCAAATATCTGCATTAGGTAGCAACCCCATTCTCCCTTCAGAAAATGAATCCCTGCCAAAGCATGGGTGTACAACATAGGTCTTAGAGAGCTGAATCCATGCCAACATTTAGGGATATTCAGACAAGATAAATATTCGTATAATTTGAAATCCATTCTATAGCCCGTGCTCATTTGGGCTTATGTTGGAAACTCTTGCTCGAAAATAATTTCTTATTATGGCGATCTAGATTCCTCTTTCCGTCTGCACAATTTCACTTTAGTTTGCTTGTCAAGAAAGATAGCCACATTTTTTTTTGTTTTAAGTCAGTACGTTTTGAGAGGTCTAATCATGCAAACATCTAGGCAGGAGGGCAGAAAGGTCTACAGTTGCCAGTTCTGTGTTAGATGGACCTTTTTCTGCAATGCCACTTGAACTGCTCCTTCACAAACAGCTTCATTTGAGTTGTTAATTAAAATTATTACAAACCCTAGTGGAGAAGCATGCTCTAAACACGTTGCAATATAGCATTTTCTGTAGGCTTGTTTGTTAGTTATGCTGCATCTGTTCTGGGAGCAGCAACCTTTGCCCCCATCTGAACCTCCGCCCAGAAGCAAATTGACCAAGCAGGCTATTTCAGCAGTGAACAAACAACATTATGGTTGTGCAGCTATAAGTGCAGTGTCAGGAACACTGTGGGATGAAAAGTAAACTGGAATAGGAAAACCAAATGTTTAACGAAAACAAACACTGCATTTGACCGAAGGGACGTTGGCATTTCAGTCTTGGAACTTTCCAAGGGTGACTTTGAAAAGGAGCGTGACGTCATTTTAGTGGTTCTGTCGTTGACCTGTTTCAGTGTTCACTTGTGAAAGTTTGTTGTGGGGCATCATACAGTTATACAGTATTATAAATTAAGGTTCCCTCTCTTAATTTAACGCCCCCTCCCCTTAACAGGATCATCTCCACTCCCACTCCCCCTCCTACTCTCAGCCCCTGCTATCCTCCTTCCAACACAGCTACCAGTCTCCCAGCCTACACGTTGTCCCCCACGCCTACCGCCAATGCCCCCACCCATAACATCAATTTCCTCCCTATCCCATCCACTCCCCATCAGTCCAGAACCTCTCACCTCCCTAACCCTATCCCACGCTCCAACACAACGCAGACCTGCCCGAACACCAGCCCTCCCCCTCGCCTGCACACGAGTTCCCTGGCCAGCCAATCACCCCTGACTGCCACCCCCACCACCTACCCTACGATGGAACTCATCATGGCCACCCTCACTCAGATCAAAGAAGACATCCAGGTCATCAAAGAACGACTCTCCACATGTCCTATACACCACCCAGCCACCTCCACCCCCCTTCCCAACCTGCCTCCTTCCCCCCCAGCGGTCCCCCACCCTCACCACGCCCCACACCAGGCTTCAAACCCTGCTCATAGGCGCAGCAATTCCCGTAGTCCCCAGCATCGCCCCTGCAACGCCTCACACATCCACACCCCGCCAAATGTGTCCCCCACCTCCCAGGCCAACTCTCGTACTCAGCTATGCCCCAAGCTGACATCAATCCCAGCTCTTAATCGCAACAACCGCCCTCGCCGCACCCACAACTCTTCTTCTGACCTCGACACACTCACCCTTCTCCGCTCCTATGAACCAGCCCCCCAAACTCACACAAGCACCCCACACCGCAACATTCCCACGATACACCCAAATCCCCTTAGACCACCCACATTAAACAGCAGAGCCTCCACCCCCAATAACCTTAGAGAAGTCCCTCTCTCGCTAGAACAATCTAACACCCTCTACACACCCCGCCTCAAATGCGCGCTTCTCAACTGCAGATCGGCGACGAAACACTCAGCAGCCATTGCTGAACTCCTCTTATCGCAGGGCCTTGACCTAATCATCTTGACTGAAACGTGGCTAACTGAATCCTCGACACCCATAATGGACATTCTGGTTCCTCCCAACTTCCACATTATCAGGCTCGACAGAACAGGCCAAATAGGGGGCGGAATCGCATGCATATACAAGAACAACCTCTCTGTTCAGAAAGTCAATTCCACATCCCTGCCATCCCCAACATCCTGTGAATACATCTGCCTCGACATTATTAGTGAGGGCAAACCGATATGCACTCTGCACAGCATATACCACCCACCCAGGGACAACCTCACCTTCTCCCAACAAATCATGGATATGATCTCAACCAATTCCGGTCGCCAGCTCACCCAAATATACCTTGGTGACTTCAACCTCCGCTGGAATGACAGCAACGACGCAGTGGTAAACAGTCTTAAAAATTTCCTCGATGCCCTGAACCTCACCCAAATATGCAACAGTCCGACCCATGAGAAAGGCTCCACCATCGACCTGATCATCTCCAAGGAGCAGTCTATCCAACTTGAATCCATCCAACCTTGTGACTGGTCGGATCATCACATTATCACATTCTTTATCAACGAAAAAGTCAAAGTCAACCCTGTGCAGCTCTCCAAGCCCAAGGTCTGGAAAAGAAACTCGAAAAAGCTCAACCCTGGCTCTCTGCCCCCTAACAGCTGCAATCTCCTACTCCCTCCTGCAGGCGCCTCAGACGTCCAAACCCTGACTGACCACTATCTCAACTCTATGACTTCGATAATCAATGAGGCTGCACCTATGCAACTAAAAAGAGTCGCCATTAAAATCTCCAAACCATGGTACGACGGGAGTCTCAACGAAGATAGAAGAGACATGCGAATGGCAGAACGGACCTGGAGATCAGCCCCCTCTGCAATGCACCTAAAAGAGTTGAAGAAGAAGAGAAACGCCTACTTCAGGAAAATAAAACGCTCAAAATCGGACTTCTTCCGCCTCCAACTTAACCAAGCAAAGAACCGCCCGAGAAAACTGTTTGAGCTAATCAAATTGCAATCCAAAGAGCTACCACAACCACTCAACACTGGGCGTGTGGTACCCTCATGTGAAGACTTCGCTGCTTTCTTTATCCAAAAAACCGACAAAATAAAAAGCGATCTCCTCACTGACGCAAGCCTCTACTCCAAACTCAAATGCCCAGCACCCGTTGAACCAAAAAACAATGCGACATGGTCAACCTTTGACACATACTCGGAAGAAGAAATTGGCAAATTACTCAGCACCCTGAAACCTTCCAACCACCTCACGGACCCCCTCCCTGCCTTCGCAGTAAAAGATTTTACCCCTCGGATTCTCCCTCTCTGGACTAAAATCATCAACAGCTCTCTCCAACAAGGAAGCATACCTGACTCCCTCAAAGTTGGTCAGGTCACACCTCTACTAAAGAAACCAACAGCCGACCCCGCGGATCTCAACAACTACCGTCCCATCACCAATATCCCCACTCTCGCCAAACTGCTGGAAAAATGCGCACAACTACAATTGACTAAACACATTGAGCAATTCGATCTCCTCAACCCTCACCAATCAGGTTTCCGAGCAGGACACAGCACAGAAACGGCTATGACTCACATAATTGACGACGCACTTCAAATGCTAGACCAAAATGACACCTGCCTCCTCATCCTTCTTGATCTCTCCTCCGCATTCGACACCGTTAAACATGAGAATCTACTAGAACTACTAAACAAAAGAATGGGCTTATCTGGAACTGTCCTCAAATGGTTCACTTCCTTTCTCCGCAACAGGACGCAGAAATTCAAGAGCAACAACCTGATGTCCACGCCAGTACCTGTAACGCTAGGCGTCCCCCAAGGATCTTCTCTATCCCCAACTTTGTTCAACCTAGTCATGGAACCGCTCACCACTCTGCTACAAGAATCCAATGTACACTTTCACATGTATGCCGATGACACCCAACTCTACCTCAAACTGCAATCTCCCAATGACATCCTGCTCCTGAACTCAACGATCAGATGCACCCAATCCTGGCTTGCCGACAATCACCTCAAACTCAATGCCCTGAAAACAGAGTTCCTTCTGATCGCACCTCCAGCGAAGATAACCACCACTCAACATTGGCTTAAACTCCTAACCGCACTCAATGTCCAACCCACCATCGTGGAATCAGCAAAATCTTTAGGCATAACACTCGACACCAATCTCAACATGCAGCAACATGTCAGCAAAGCTACAAAGGGAGCGAACTTCCAGATCAATACTCTGAGGAAACTTAAACCTACCTCCCAGCCAAAGACTTCCAAACAGCGGTGCAAGCACTAGTCATCCCACGAATTGAATACGGCATCACCTCCCTCTGCGGACTCCCACTAACTACAACCGCACCACTAAAAGCATCTCTAAATGCTGCAGCGAGACTCATCACGGGGTCAAAAAAGCACTCCCACATCACCCCTGACTTGAAATCCCTGAATTGGTTGCCGTTTGAAGCCAGAATACATTTGAAAATAGCCTGCATGACACACAAGGCTGTACACCTAAACTCACCCGGCTACCTTGCTCAGAAATTGACAATCTCTGGGGGAATCAGAAACACGAGAGGCGCAAACAATCTTCTGCTGAAACCTCGAAGATTCCGGAAGGAGAAAACATACAAGCGCTCTTTCTCAGGAATGGCGCCTAGGATTTGGAACTCACTCCCTCCCGAAACCAGGCTTCTCTCTTCCACTACACTCTTCAAAAAAGAAGTAAAAGCTATCCTCATGGCTAAATTCACCTGTACTACTATCTCGAACCCTATCAACACCCTGCGATGATCTTTATTACTTGCTTGACCCCTTATCTATTTGTTCGAGCTGTCTTATCACCCACTTGATTGCTTTGCAGCCACCCAATTGTATTATTTGTATTGTATGATCTACTGATTTACTTATTTGACTTTGTTCCCTCATGTTCCCTTCTGTACTCTGTGAACTATCGACCTACCTATTTGACTTTGTTCCCTCAAGCGCTCTGATATCTGCAAAGATCTTGTTCGCGCTATATAAAACTCTGAAAATAAATAAGGTTGGCGCCAAATGAACAGTGGTTGTCTTCAAAAGAAGAAAAGAAACTTAACCCTCGAGAGTCCAGCTTGGATCCAGATGAGCTTCCCCAGGGCTGATTTTCAGCATGGCTGTTGTCTATGTAAATGACGTTTGTTCAGATGCGTTGTATGTAAACTTAGGATCTGTGTCTGTTTTGAAAACCTGGGATGGATCTTGCCCTTTTGTACCTATACTGGACACCCATAAGAAATCCCTCTCATACTCTGCTGAAGACGCAGCTTTCTCACAGTACTTCGAGCTTTAGCTCATTTTCAAATCGATATGGGTGCCATACACTTCTTAAAAAAAAAACTTGAGTTATCATTTCATGTTGCTTGGCGGGGTTGATTTGCCCTAGGAGGAGTGGTTGGCCCACTTCTAAGCGCACAAAACCAGTCAAGCACACTTTCCCCGTTCTCCATGCAGGCTGCATTATATCCTGCATGGGGAACAAGCCCAGGCCCCCATTCTGAACCAGGATCCTCAAAATCAATCACAACACTGCATTGAACAGACCCCCCAGGATATAGCGGCATGGATTAGCAAATTTAGCGGCACAAATATGGAAATTTAGCAGCATTTTTGCTGCACTTTATTTTGCTCTAAATCATTCATTTTCAGTCTGAAATCAGTGGAAACTGTTTCAGCAGAATATTCCACTTTGCAATAGGCATGTTTAAAGTGTCTGCAACTCTACAGAAGCACAGCTCTGGTCCTAACCTCGCAGGAAGGAGCTGGATTTCTCCCTGGGATGTTCTAGTGCCCATGTATGTACACCGCTCCCTCCTTGATCTGTGAGGCAGGAAACCTCTTCCTCAGGCACCCTAGGGAACAGGATCGTAGTGGCTGATCCAAATAAGTGAGACAGACTGCATAGGGAGGTCACCTCCTGCTTACTAGTTATTTCACCCATTTGTGTAAATGTACATTATCAGGTGCAATCTTCACCTTTAAAAAAACGGTAGAGCCAATTTATAACCTCTTCAAAGGCTCCATCAAGTGCTTTATGTCCATGGAAAGCGCCACCCCACTCATGGACTCACTTGCACTTTAATCTACAAGTCTTAAAACTTATCCCTAAATGGAACCCTTGTCTACTGACCACCCGGACCACGAGCTACTTTCACCAGCCTCATCGTGGAATTCATTGCTCATGATTACAATAAACTCCAGAGCCTTCATACTCCTCAGCGACCTCAACTTTCACCTAGAAGATAGAACTGACTCCTGCTTCACAACACTCTTTGAAAGCCTCAACAACAGGCAAAGAAGAACCAAAAAGTACGCCAGCTTTTACACAGAGGACCTTTGAGACTCCAAAAGACCCTGCAAACAGCTAGAGAGGAAATGGAGAGCCACGCACAAAACCACCGACACAACCACCTACAAAGCTGCACTAAGACACAACTACCAGCAAATGAGAGATATCAAAAAAACGAGTACACATCAAAGGGAGCCCCAACAGCTGCAATGAGATCTTCTCCATCATCAAGGACTGTCACACACCATCGGCCTGCGTCAACCGCATCACACCCTCCCAACAACTCTGCAACGACCTATCAAACTTCTTGAACTACAAATTCACAAGCATACAGCAATTCACACCCTGGTGCAAGCAAAGGCAATAGCTCGTTTGATTACGGTTGGAGTAGTACAATGCAGCATTGTCAAGACTCAGTGGGCCCTCAGAGCTTTGCACCAATGCTAGCCAAGCCCATGTTGGCCTACATAAAAAAAAATTGGAACAATAAACCAGGCTCTGAGCCCACAATACATGAATTTCTTTTCTCAAAAACTAACTGAAAAATGCAGAGAATTATTGAAATATGCAGATATTGGTGCACCTCAGTTTGCTTTTTTACTTGATCCTACCCTTTTTAGACACCTAGTGACGTGAGCGCCACATTGCAACTAATAAGAATCCTTCATTATTTCCTTTATTTCAGGGAGACCCTTTTTAGCGGCCAAATCAGCAAATATCGCGGCCATCGCGCTAATCTGCTGATTTTGCGATTTTTTTTCGTGAATCGCGAAATGCTGGAGGGTCTGATTGAAGCATTGTGATTGGTCCGGGGAGCCTTTTCTGTGTCTCGTGTGCCTCGTAGAGCAGGAGCAGAGATGCGGGACTGGCGCGGCACGGTAAGGGTTTCATTTTTTACATATATTTTTTTTAAACTTTTACCCCCCCCCCCCTCTCCCCTCGCCCCCTGCGTGATGCACCTCAGCAGCCTCTTTTACCCCCTGGATAAACCCCCACCCCCAGCATCAACCCGCGTACCATGCCGGCTGCCATTGGATACAATGCTGGTGCTGGACTTGGAGGAGGGTGGTAGAACAAGGAAAGTTGTAGGAACCTTATGGCCACAGAATAATAAATAAGTCTCACAAAATGGAGATGTATTTATATAGAGGTTACTACCCCTGACTAGGCATCAAAGTGCTTTTCAGGGGAGTAGCACGCTACTCCGGTACCCATAGAGGTTTAGTGTTGAATTAGTACAGTGAAACACACAAGTACATTTTAAGTGGTAGATAGGTTAGTCAGTTATTTGGATTTGGAATGATAGCCGAAGGATAGAGGAGAAAAAAGGTTTGTATTTATACAGCGCTTGTTACCACTGATGGGGTGTTGGCGCACGCTATTCAGGAAGCCCATAAAGGATTGGTGAATTAATATGGTTAAATATGAAGAATTTCAGTGGTGGATTTTAGTCAGTTATGTGGAGCGAGAAGGATAGCGGAGGGATAAAAGGGGAAGAAAGGTTTGCATTCATAGACTAGTCTCTATACGACGAGTCTAGCTAGTGTCGATACAAAAAATGTACGGACTATTCCCTAAGAGTGGAAGAGGCTGGGAAGGTTTTACATTGTTCTGAAGAGTGGCCTGCTCTCCTGTAGAGCTGCCACTCTAGAAAGCAATACAAGAGTCAGGGCACCAGCCAGGGGAAATAAAAGGCACCTGGTGCACACCCTTAGCAAGCCTAGGTCTTGCAGAAGCCTTGCTTGTGAAGTGATACTCTAGATTTCTTTAATCTGCCAATCACTAGTAAGAGTGACACAATAGAGCCCGAAACACTGCCTGCACATCATCCAGGCCTGGATGTCCTGTGTCTACATAAAGCTCAACCCACCCAAGACTGAATTCCTGTTAGTTGCTAAGAATAAACAAGAAACGATACAAACCTGGCTCAATGACCAGGACCTTGATCGCTTTAAACTCCACTCTCACAAATGCAAAGCAACTTGGATTCACCCTGGACCCCACAAAGACAGCCACTCTTTTCTAGAGAAAATGAAACCACTTGTCCTAGAAAGTGGCTTCAGAAGTGCTTTCAAGCCATTATACTTTTGCATCTAGATGATGGCAGTTCCCTGCCCTCCCAGACTCCACACTGGCACCAGTTAAGGGCATCTTGCATGCTGCTTCATGTCTCATCCAGAGCCTGAAGAAATATGATCACATCATCTCCATGCTCATGGAATTCCATTGGCTTCCCTTGCTCCCCTGCATCATCTCCAAAACCCTTTCTATCATTTACAAAGCAGTCATGACCAGAACCCCCACATACCTTGCAGAGAAGATCACAATCTCTGGTGGTTCTCGGCACACCGGCAGCCCGGACACCATCAGACTGCAGACTAAAACATGTAACAAAGGAAAAAAAAATCGGCAGCTTTTTCCATGGATGCACCCAGGATCTGGAACAGCATCTCCTTATCCATCAACACCACTCCGGCGCTGCTTCAATTTAGGAAAGAGTTGAAAATACCTCTCTTAATGGAACACTACATCACAATGCATTAACGGTCCACAAACCCAGGTACCTCTCGTATCCCTTGTTGACTTTAGGCTTGTCTTTGACCCTGTAGACTGCTCCACTGCCTTTCAACTAGGTTAACGCTATAGAAATACCATGAACATACATAGAAACTGCTGTGTTGTCAGTGCTTAGCAACAGTCGTTGGCCTAGAATCCACACCCCATGCTCCGGCGGCAAACCGAGGAACCACGGACAAGAATCTTTGGAAAGTTAGGACTATCCTGACTAGGCTCAGAAAGGAAATGCTGATCTTTCTTTTTATTCCAGATCCTTCATAGACATTCACTAAATGGGTTTCTTCCATCCCATCTCTGATTTGCAGGTTAGGCTACACACTATCAGATAGATTCATGAAGCCAAATTGCGATTGCGATTGCAATAGCTGCGAGTTAGCAATTGCGATCGCAATTTGAGTAAAAGGAATTCATGATAGTGAAAATAGCAAAAAAGCAAAATCGCAAAATCAAAATTGCGAGTTCGCAAATAAAATCGCAGAATCCTGGAACAAGCCCATTAGCGATTTTGAAATAGCGAGAAACCATGGATTCTGCGAAATTATTAGCGAACTCGCAAAATATTCGCAATCGCTATTCAAGAAAAATCGCTGTTTGCGGAAAACCCCGATAATCGCTATTTGCGACACGCAATTTAAGGAGAACCCAAACCAGGTGGTAACCAGTAAAAAAAAAAAAAAAGAACTTAGCTAACTACAAACAGGTGCATGCCTGACCAAACACACTTAAGGACATGCAGCTGGAGCCTGAGGACTCTCGCAATGCCAGGACTCTACATGGTGGTCAGGGGGCGAAGGCTACAGCGAGGAGCAGGGAACAGACGTAGGATCCAGGAGCGGATATTCCGTCAGCGGGTCACCCTTCTGGGCCAAACCAGGGAGCAAATCTATGCTATGTACCGCCTAAATGGGCCAATGATCATTAAGCTGATCTGGGACCTAGAACCCCTGATGCAGCACCCAACAAGGAGGACCAATGCCGTTCCCACCCATGTGCAGGTATTGTGCAGCCTAAAACTACTGGCCTCCGGAAGCTTCCAGGGGATAGTCGCTGTTGAAGGGGGGATATCCCAGCCCACCATGTCCCGCTGCCCAAGGAGTTTCCTGGATGCAATGCTGACCCGGCTACACCACTACATATCATTCCCCACCACCCAACAGGACTTGAATGACACCAAGCTGAAACTCTACAACATTGCACAATTCCCGCATGTAATTGGATGCATTGACTGTACCCACATCCACATCTGCCCACCAGCCCAAACGGAATACATGTACCGCAACCGCAAGTCCTACCACTCCCTCAATATCCAGATGGTGTGCAATGCCAAGAATTACATTACGGACATAGTGGCACAATATCCGGGCAGCACACATGACTCCTTCATCTTCCGGCATAGCGGCATTCACACACGACTGGCCAGGGGAGACTTTGGCGAAGGACACCTACTAGGTAAGTACATATGCCCCCAAATAGTACACTGTGATCATGTATCTGAGCAGAACAGGCACTCACCCTGTGCTTCTTACCCTCAGGTGACCGCGCCTACGGTCTACGTGAGTACCTCCTCACCCCATACCTCAACCCTGCCACACCACAGCAACGGCCAGGGTCGGATTGGGATCACAATTTGGCCCGGGCACTGACGAAAAAGTGGCCCACATTAAGGGGGCGTGGCCTACATTTAAGGGGCGTGGCCTACATTTAAGGGGCGTGGCCTATATTTAAGGGGCATGGCCCACATTCGAGGGGCATGCCCTTTCATGAAACACCATTTGGTTACTCTTTGAGGTCTAATTTGTAGACAAATATTTAGTAAATTAAGCCTTTTAAAGCTTACAGAGCAACTAACATTGGTAAAGACTAGGAGCACTGCAGTTCAGATAACTGAATACTTACTTGCAGTCTTAACGCCCTGCACAATGTCGTTGGATACTCTTTCCTAACCAGCTATGTCCTAGACTCTAATCATCACATAAACCAGAAATCTAGTACAAAGTCAAGGAGAAAGGGTAAGACTGGAATCTCTGGTAATAGAACATGTAATAACAAAAGTAAGAATTCACAAACGAGGAAAAGGCAGTCTGGGGTGTAAAGAATGCTGAAAAAATGTATCTGTACAATCTAGTCATACATTTATTTCACAGTCAGCAGGTGATGTCTATATACAAAAAACACAGTTTTATTCATATCTGTTGCTGCCTTAAAGTCTGGGCCATGGGGAGTGAAATAAAACAATTGCCTAGGATCACATGATCTGATTAAGATACGAAACCAGTATTAATGCCAAGTTGTTGGTATCACATTGTGCAATTCAGAAACTAGATGTATATGCCTCACTTCCCTTACACTCACCTTACCCCCAACTGCAACTCATCTGGTATCAACATAGCTCTTGGTCATAACTCAGACCAGATGTTGTTGCTCCTGGCAAAATGTTTGTGAGCACCTATGTTCAGGCCTATATCATAATGTAATACAATCTGGAATAATGCTGCAAAATCATTCCTTGGGTAAATTGTGTACATTAAATTGCAACAACATTTGACGTGGAATTCTGTGTGCAACCTGCCTATTTCTCACATTTTTTGTGGTAAGGGTGATTTGGTTGTTGTTTTGTGAGCTAGCACACAATATCACAATAAACCATACGGGCATTGTGTTTGCAATTGTAGCTTTAGTTATGTTTACTTATGCCATTCTTTCAGCAACAATGAAAACCAATGCGATGTTCTGAGGATTTTCACCATTCCATTGGAGGAAATCTAATAATTTCCTCCTTATATAGAAGAAGCAATACACACACTCTGTTCTCTGAATCATGGTACAAGAGACCTGCAAACAACTAGTGCTATTGGTTTTAAATATTCCAACCGTGTAACAATCCCTCACAATTTTTCGCATGTCCTCCATGTGTAAGACACATTATGTAGCACCAACTCTGAAGCACGTTCTGGGGCCCACATGCATGATAAGAAAACACAACAAACCAGAAAAAGTTGTGCAATACCCTAAAAACTAATCCCACCATGGTCCCTTTAAATACCCCTGCACCCCATAATCATAACCCATCCTAACCCTAAAAATACACCCTGCACCCTAAAACCCAAGCCTATCCCTGAACCCTAAAAATACCCCTTTACCCCAAACCCCAAACCTATCCCGGAACCCTAAAAATACCCCTGTACCTCAAAACCCAAACCTATCCCTGAATCCCAAAAATACCCCTGTACCTCAAAACCCAAACCTATCCCTGAATCCCAAAAATACTCCTGTACCCCCAAACCTATCCCTGAACCCTACAAATACCCTGTACCCCAAAACCCAAACCTATCCCTGAACCCTAAAAATACCCCTGTACCCCAAAACCCAAACCTATCCCTGAACCCTAAAAATACCCCTGTACCCCAAAACCCAAACCTATCCCTTCACCCTAAAAATACCCCTGTACCCCAAAACCAAAACCTAGTCCTGAAACCTAAAAATACCCCAGTACCCCAAAACTATCCCTGAACCCTTAAAATACCCAATCACCCTAAAACATATACCTCAGAACCCCAAAACATATACCCTATATACCCATACTTACCTTATCCTAACATATACAAAAAAACATGCTTTTATCATTCATGCATTTACGAGTTTCGTTGTAAATGTATGCGTGGTAAAAGCATATAAAATGTAATGCCATGCGTTATAACGGCATTGCGGAGTCCTAGTAGATTCGTAATAAAAGTATGCGGAGTGATGGTATGCGGCAAGAAAGATTCGGGATAATGGGTGTTTACTGTCAGAATGACCTACAAACTACAAAAAAAAACTAACCAAAACTTACTAAATTATATTTTTGGCATATAGAGAAATATGCCCCTTGTCTGCATTTTGGATTAGGCCTTTAAAATAGAGTTAAAGGGGGCGTGGCCAAGATGGCGGCGTGAGCAGACGTGCTTTGTCGGAGCTCCCGCCGCCGGCCGTTAACTACAGCATACTTCCTAGCGAAACGCCCTGAACCGAGCACTTCCCCGGCGGGCCTGAGGCCAGCATTGCTGCGGGGGAGTGCAGGACGACTGTGCGGCCGGTTCCCGGCGCGGAACCCCGGCTGGGCCCGGCCCGGCGACCTGGTGGAACTGACGGCTTGGAGGGAGCGCGGCACGACAGCGAGGCCGCGAGGGGCGGAGCCTGCACGCCGAGTCGAAGGCGCCTGTGCCCGGCGGCTGCTGAGACGGCGAGCCCGGCCCGCGCGGCTGAGCGCGAGGCCCCCGTAATCACCTGTCGGGGGCTTCTGCGGGCTCGCCACACAGACCTGCAGCTTGTGGGTGTGCCTAGCTGGTGGTGGCCGACGGCGGACCCGGCCTGGGTCGAGTGAGGGACCCCAAGACAAGGAGGTGAGGAGCGGTGGTGGAGGGGGCCCCCACCCCCCCGGCCCAGCAGACCCCCTTTCACGTGGGGCCGCCGAGAGACAGCGGAGGACGGCTGGCACCCCCGCAGGCCCGTCCACTGGCAGCACGACACGGCGATAGTCCGGGACGGTCGAGATCACGATCGGCCAGCGCAGGGCCTATCGGCGAGACCCCCGCGGTCGCCGGTCCCCGCCTGCAGCATTGCCCCGATCTCTGGCTGCACCCACGCGCCTAGGCATTCGACAGGAGAGGTGGTGGCCGGTCGGCGCGGGGGGCGCGGAGAGGATCCACAGGGGCCACACACGTGGTGGGACAGCACGAGGGCCCTCGACTTGAGCAGACGCTGGAGGAACCCACACGAGTAGCCGAGCCCCCCCGACCACGACCCCCGCGGAGGCGAGCGGGCCCCCCTTGCTGCGAAGAGGCCCCTGCGACCGTTCTGAGCTTTCACCCCCTGGACAGTGCACCGCGGCTTCCCGCCCGGCCCGGCCGGCGCTCCCCGCCTCGTCCTCTGGAACCGGCGCCCCTGCGCCCATCACGCGGCCCCCCCTGAGCCCTGCTGCGGATTCGTGGAGCGGCGACACCACACTGCTCACCCGGAGTGGCGGAGGGCTAGGGGGATCGCGGAGGTGCCACCCACATTGCACTGGTTGTCCCGGGGCCGGAGCGGTGCCCACAAGGCCTGAGGATCGATCTGCGGCCAGCAGAAGGAGATACCGGTGGGCGCGGCTGGGGACTCTGGGACGGTATGTCCGGCGGGAGGCCCAGGAAGGACCGCACCATTAAGGACCTCTTCACCCCCCCTACCGTGGGGAAGCGGAATGGCCCCGCGGGGTCGAATCCCCGGGGAGACGCGGACAAACAGACGGTGGCCTCATCGCCCCCTGGGGGAGCGGATCCCGAGGCTCCAGTCACGCGGTCCTTTCTGGAGTCCCTGTTCACTGGGCTGAGGGAGGACATCCAAGCCCTAAAGAAGGAGCTCCAGGACGAGATCAAAGAGGTCCGCCGCGACACCGATGCCATAGGGGAGAGAGTGGCAGACCTGGAAACGAAGAGCGACACACGGGACGCCGAAATAGAGGCCCTAAGGCAGGAGCTGGCCCGCATCCATGACCAGCAGGTGGATCTCCAGACGCATGCCGAGGATCTGGAGAACCGCTCCCGGCGGCATAATATCAGGATCCGAGGAGTGAAAATGGCCCCGGACACGGAGGACCTCTTTCGGTTCACACAGGGTCTCTTCAACCACGTCTTGGGCCGACAGGCGGACGCCCCCCTGCGACTTGACAGGGCCCATCGGACGGGCCCGCCGAGGGCCGACGCAACGCACCCACCGGACATCCTGGTGTGCGTGCAGGACTTCAGGACAAAAGAGGAGATCCTGAGCAAGGCACGCCGCATGGAGAGGATCACCTTTGGCGACCATTCACCGGCGCTTTACCAGGACCTGGCTGCACTTACCCTAGAGAAACGGCGCACCTTTCGGCCAGTGACGGCGGAAATGAGACAGCGCAACATTTCCTACAGCTGGGGGCACCCCTTCCGCCTGGTGTTTCGGCTCGGCAATGTCCTCCATCAGCCACGCACCCTCAGAGACGCCTGCCGCGTGCTGGGCCTGGAGGAGCCGGTGGTCGACGATGGCTCGCCGGGAGAAAAGACTACTAACGAGGCTGGCCCAGGCCGCTGGCAGCAGCAACGACGCAGACGCAGGCCGAGACGCCCCGCGGCAACTGAGATAGAAGAGGGGCAGAGGGCTGCGGTGGAGACGGTGGCGCAGGGCCTGGCACCGGCAAACAATAGCTGACCGCTGGGAGAGCGACGCACTGGTTCCACAAGCCATGGTTGGTTCGGGCTAATCTAGTCCGGCGGCGGGGGCGCGTGCAGGGCGCTCCTTGGTCTTCCCTGATGGTGACTCTGTCTCTTCGTCTGTGGCGGAGTGCTTCGAGCGGGCCGACCTGCTTGCGACGCCACCACTGCCCCCATTCTACGGACTTACCTTACCACGGGTCCAGCGGCCATGAGCCTGGACCTGGGACAATGTTGGACCACATTTCTTTGCCAGTTGGGGAGAAGGGTTGGGTAGGGGGGCGGGCACGGGGAGTTGGATGGGAAGCGTCTGTGCCGGGGAGGGGGGGACCCAGGTGGGGAGGTTGCTCCAGTTGCTCCGGTTGAGCGGGGACTTGGGGGGCAGTTGGGGTTGGGGGGGTCTTGGGGAGAGAGGGGGGAGGGGCGGGGGGGTTCTCCTTGTCCAGAGGGTTCGGTCGCCAAGAGGTGCTCTGACGCGGCCCCTAGCGCAGTGTCTTTCGCGACCCGCGGGCCCACAGTCACGGCCGCCGGGCAGGCTTGGCTTTACTCGTACGATCCCAGATATGCCACGACTCCTCATAGTGCTTACGCTTAATGTGCGAGGTCTCAACAGTCCGAACAAACGCAGGGCGATATTATCCTATCTCGAGCGCTCCAAGGCGGATATCTGCCTTCTCCAGGAAACACACCTTGTGCGAAGCGACCAGCATAGACTCAAATCCCGCGCGTTCCCGTGGCAGTTCTTTTCCTCTTCCCCGACGAAGTCTGCAGGGGTGGCGATCTTAGTGGCTAAGTCCTTTGAGGGGAAAATCCTCCAGAAAGAGGCCGAAGTTAGAGGGCGGCTCCTACTCTATAGCTTCCAAATCGCGGGCCACACCTTGCTTGTGGGCTCTGTTTATGGCCCGAACGAGGGTCAGGAAAAGTTCCTGCATACAGCCCTAGAGACCATTACAGCCACCACACACACTCACTTGCTGCTGGGGGGGGACCTCAACATAGTCTTTCATAACACGGCGGATCGCTCGGGTCAGAGATCCGGTCAAGTAGGGGCGCTCACGGCGGCGGGTCACGCGCACCTGACAGACCTGGGCCTCTTCGACCTTTGGCGGCACGCGCACCCCCAAACTACTGCCTACACGTATTACTCGGCTGCGCATAAGACGTATGCGAGGCTAGACTATTTTCTGGGCTCCTCGCAGCTGGCGCTACAAGTGGAGAGCGTGGAGATACTGCCAGCCGCGCTCTCGGACCACTCCCCGATGGTGGCGACGCTTCGGGTGGGAGCCATGCCAGCTCCACAACGGCACTGGAGGCTGCGGGACGGTCTCTTACAGCTGCCTGACACCCAGGCCCGACTCACGACAGCGATTAACCGTTTTCTGGAGCACAACGCCAATGAGGACACCACCAAAGCTACCCAGTGGGCAGCCCTCAAAGCGGTCCTGCGCGGGGAAATCATCTCCATCGCCACGGCCAACAACAAGGAGAGGGAGCAGAAGCGTGCCGAGCTCTCCCAGCGCGTGGCGGAATTGGAACAGATGCACCAACGCACAGGGGCAGCCAGAGCATGGCGGCAACTGTGCGCCGAGCGGAAAATGTTAGCGGCCTTGGACCAAGATGTAGCGGAATACGCCGCTATGCGCCTCAAACACGTCTACTATACCGGTGGCGACCGCTGCGGGAGACTGCTGGCGAGTAGGCTTCGGGCACAAACCCAGAGGCAACAAGTGCGCTCTCTCCAGTTGCCCAATGGCGACCTGGTCACAGAGAACGCAGCGATTGCGACGGCCTTTGGCAATTTCTATGCGGCGCTCTACGACGCGGATCACCTAGACCCTGACGCCGGCCCAGCCTATTTGCGGGGCGCGGAGCTCCCCACCCTTACCCAAGCCCAAGAGGACTTTTTGGAGCGGCCCATAGGCCCGGAAGAGGTCATCTCGGCCATTGCACGCCTCAAGGTCGGGAAATCCCCGGGACCCGACGGCTATACTGCGGCATTTTACAAGACCTTTTGCCAGCAGCTTGCCCCCCTCTTGCGCGACCTGTTTAACACGTTTGACACGCCGGCGCCATACATCCGGATCTGCTGGAGGCGTCTATCTCTGTTATTCCCAAACCGGGCCGTGATCCGGCAGTTTGCGGCTCCTACAGACCCATATCGCTACTGAACGTAGACCTGAAGCTCTACACTGGCATACTAGCGAGCCGCATCGCCCCATATATGCAACAACTGATAGACCCCGACCAAGCGGGCTTTATCCCCCAACGGCAGACCAGCGACAACACCAAGCGGGTGCTGCACCTCATTGAGGCCGGTTCGCGCACTAAACCCGGCTGCATGCTGCTCACCATTGATGCGGAGAAGGCCTTCGACAGAGTACACTGGCCATACCTCGACCAGGCCCTCCGTCACTTCGGCTTTGGAGAGAAACTCCGCCACCGCATCTTCAACTGCTACCGCCGGCCCAACGCCGCGGTAAGAGTGAACGGTCATACCTCCCCGAGGTTCGACATTGGCAGAGGCACGCGCCAAGGCTGCCCGCTGTCGCCGCTCCTATTCGCATTGTACATGGAGCCGATGGCCCAGAGGGTGCGGCAACATGCCCTCATTTCAGGTATTAAATTTGGGGCCGACACGCATAAGATCAGCCTGTACGCCGACGACGTCTTGCTGTCCCTCACTGACCCGATGCGATCCCTGCGTGCTCTCTTTGTGGAGCTCCACACCTTCGCCCTGGCCTCGGGCTTCAAAATCAACGAAGCCAAATCTGAGGCTTTGAACATCTCATTGAGCCCGGATGTGGTGGCCGAGATTAAGTCGGAATTCCGAATCCAATGGTCGGACGCAACCGTCCCGTACCTGGGCGTTCGCCTGGCTCCTACTGTCCGAGGCACTGCGCGGGCCAATTACGAGGCCCTCACCCGCAAGCTCCGGGAGCAGCTCCGGCGTTGGAAACCGCTTACGCTGTCATGGTTAGGAAGAATTGCCGCAGTCAAAATGACACTGCTGCCGCAGATTCTGTACCTGTTCCAGACGCTCCCCCTGAACCCCCCGGCGGGTTGGCTCCAACAAACTCAATCGGAATTGTCCCGGTTCATCTGGAACGGCCGGCGACCCAGGTTCAAGCATACTCTTGCCACCCTACCCCCCGCGAACGGAGAGGTCGGCGTGCCAGACCTTACTTTGTACTTCCAGGCGGCACAGCTGCGCACCTTTGTGGAATGGTTCCAACTGGAGTCCGGTAAGCACTGGCTCTTCCTGGACCAGGCAGTGGCCGGCCGTACCCTCCAAGGCGTGCCCTTCATTCCGCGTCGACACCGTCCCCCTAACTTGTACGCCTCTGAAATCACCAGCACCGCCCTGCGAGTGTGGGATAGAGTAGCCGTGACCAAGGGGCTGACCACCTTCCCCTCACCCATGACTCCCATCTTTGAGAATCCAGACTTCACACCGGGCTTGGACACCGGCACGTTCACGACGTGGCGGACGACACCCTGTCGCGCGGCAGGACACATGTTCGACATCAAGGGCATCCTGCCGTTCCAGCAGGTCAAGGCGGATTACGGCGTGGCCGAATCGGAACGCCTGCAATACCTACAGGTGCGCCACTGGGTGCTCCATCCCTCGATCCAGCCCGGAGCCCAACGGCACCTCACGCCCTACGAACGATGGCTGCTGACACGCACCTCGGATAAGAAGTTGATATCGGACCTCTATCAGCAGCTGCTCCTCACACAGGCACACACATACAATGCGGGCCAGGTCCGGTGGGAGAGGGATCTGGGGAGGCAGCTCACTAGGAAGGAATGGGAGGGGGTGTACCATAGAGCCAGACACTCGGCGCACCACACTGGCCTTACCGAGACATTGACTAAGGTTGCGACATACTGGTACCACACCCCTGAGAGACTACACCACTGGGATGCCCGAATCAGTGACAGATGCTGGAGGGGATGTGGGGAACTAGGGACACTGGAGCACCTGCTGTGGAGCTGTAAGGCGCTGCGCCCCTATTGGGACCCTATCCTGGATCTTATAGATGCACATCTGGACACACAACTGCCGCGCTTCCCAGCGTACATTCTACTAGGCCTCCCAAACGCACTCATGTATCCTCTGAAATCCTGGCGCGGGCGCCTGATCGCGCTTGCGCTTGGGGCTGCGGTCCAAAACATTGTGGCACACTGGAGGGCGACCCAAGCTCCGCAACAACTGGGGTGGCTTCACCGACTATGGGCGATCCTGGGAATGGAGAAACTATCGCTGGCAGCATCAGGGAGGGGGGCGGACTTTGCGGAACTCTGGCGGCCATTCCTCGCCTTGCTTACCGGGGAGTTTCGGGAGGTGAGCTGCCCACGCTACCTGCGTCTGCTACGCTTGGCGGAAACACCTCTCCCGGACCCCAAAACACACACCCGTAAGCGCACAGGCCCCACGCGCGTAGCATCCACTGACTGTTGAGGGTGGTTCACGACCTATAGCTGGATTCCGGACATGGACAAGGAGAAGGGAGGGCTGGGGTGGGGTGGGTGGTGGGGTTGTTTACAGTTCTTTGTTTCTCGTGTTTTCTTCCAATGCACTAGCACTGACCAGCTTGCACCGTTGTAGCACCTCTTAAGACGCGGCCGGCCCACTGGGTTGTAGGCGGCTTGCTGTGTTAATAAGATGACGTACCCGCTGGCCCTATGTGGGGTATCCGCGGGGTCGCTGACCTCGGCCTCCCTAGAGTGGTGGCGGCCCTTACAGATGTCGCTGAGGTGCATTTTTTGCCTATGCTCAATAAAATATTTAATACATAAAATAGAGTTAAATTGTTAACTGGCACATGAAATGGAAATTTTGTATCGGAAAAGCTGTGTTAAAAATATGGACATGTTTTTATAAAGTGTCCTCTTTAATTATCATGGTCCCTTTGCAGAATCATAAAGCATGAACAAATGGTTATTTTTTATAATTTTCTTACCATTTGAGAGTTTTATGTAGTGTAAATTCAGCCCAAGACAAAGGCTATTTGAGTTCTATTCATGAGTACCAATTACAGTACACATGATCTGATTTTTTATTTAAGGGCCTGGGCGAGGAAGTGATCTGCCCAGAATCACAGGCTGTTGAGCAGACCCTGGGATTCAAACTTGAATCCCCATCTCTGCAACTCTGGCGTTAGGCCACCTATGCCTATGCAAAGATAAGGAATGAAAGTGGGAGGATACTGTTCTTGAGCAGGACACCGGCCCAAGGTGACAATGGCCTACATGCTGAGCAACAAAAAAAACAGCAAGGCCCCTTTCTGTCACAAAATTATTCAAGAACTTCAGTGCAGGAGCACCTGAAAAGAAGGGAAGCCCCTGCTATTACTAACCTACTTAGCTCAAGAGCACATGAACAGCAGTATGGCCCCTGCAATTAGTAAATTAATCAGCCCTCCCCAGCCCTCCAGGCGAATATATGATGATACAACGAATTCAGTTGCAACGCATGCCTTTACCACGCATGCGTTACAACGGAATTCGTTTAGCACGCATAAACCTTTCACCGACTATTTGCGTGGTGACGTCATACGTCGTTAAAAAAAACGGCATTTTTTTACCGATTTTTCTTAATCGACTCTGATGCCGACGTGACTTATGGTGAGTTGTTTTATTTGGGGGGGAGACCCCCCCAAGCCCCCTTTTTTTTTTTTTTTTTTACTTTTACCACATATGCCTTTACTACAAACATCGTAGTAAAGGCATGTGTGGTAAAGGCATTAGTTGTAACCACGCATGCGTTGTACTGCATGCGTGGTTAAAGATTTCGTGGAAACGGCTTCGTTGTAAAAGCCGTTTCCCCTCCAGGCCCCAGGGCAATGTCTTGGCAGGGGAGCACAATGGTAGACAGGGGAAGGCTGAGGTGAAGATGGTGGGAGTTCAAAACATCACCTAGCCCCCACAGCCAGACCCATTCTTCCTCGCCCACTGTGCCCTGAATCTGAGGGGCTGTGGGCGAGGTGTTAAGATTAACACCGTTTCTCGGCTGCGTGGGCCCCAGGGGGGCCGAGGTGGAAATGGCTCAAGGCCTGAGCAACACCTGGCCCCCAGGGAGGCCGATTTTCGCAGACAATCACCGCTCCCCAGCCCACCCTTGGCGTGATTGCTTTTCAGGGGCAGGGGGTGAAGTGAGGCCACAGCTAATAATCACTGCATGGCACACAGTGAAGCGCTTTCATTTCTGTCTCTGTTTCCGTGCGCTCTGTGGGCCGTTTTTTTTCTCCCCTTCCCAAGTTCACAGAGAGCAGATAGCAGAGAGCACTCTCTGTGAACTGAAAAAGGGGAGAAAAAAACCGGCCCACAGAGGGCACTGAGACAACGGCCCTTCGGCCGTTTCCCGAATGCCCGCCTTGCCAATCCGACCCTGGCAACGGCGTTGCAATGCTGCACACAAATGCACAAGAAATTGCATTGAGAGGACATTTGGCCTATTGAAGAGCCGTTTCCACATACTGCACAAGACTGGTGGGGCCATCAAATACACACCTGAGGTCTGCTGCCGCATCGTGGCCGTGTGTGCAATACTCCACAACATTGCTACCAAGCGCAGGATACCAGTGGAGATATCTGGCAGTGAGTCGGAAGGGGACAACCGCCCGCCTCCACATGTGCGTCATGCACGCGGAGAAAATCGTGCAGAAGGACACAGGCGCCGCAACCACATCACTATTAACTGTTTCTAGTGCACCCGTCCCCCTCACAAAACACTGCACTCATGCATGACAAATGTAATAATGACATGAGTGTGAATCAAGTCAGACCATTAATCTTTATTGTTCATGCACAATAAATTGGCCTTTACTAATTTTGGTGTCTCATGAAGAGAGTATTACTCCATACCTCCCCATGCTGGGGTAGTGGGCTTGCAGGGGTGTACTGCATGGCCTCCCTGAGAGTGTCTGAGTTCTCACTGTCGGTTACGACGAGACGCCCCAAGTTGTGTATCTGTGTCCTGAGGGACGGTCTTGGCCCTAGTTGATGCTGTTGGCGTGCTGCTGCGGCGACGTACAGGCACAGGTGGCAAGGATGCGCTGCTGTTAGTTGAGGCTACCTCGCTCACGTCATCAGGCCCCTCTGGTTCTCCATGGGCAGTGGACTGGCTGCCGAGCACTGCTGCTGTAAGCAGATCTAGTGACCTGGCCACATGCTGGCAACACTGCACCACCTGGCCCTGCATGGCAAGTGACCTGCGTGCCAGCTGTGATGTTGCATTCCCAAGTATGTGGTTTGACCTGGTGTAGGCCGACAGGCGGGCCAGTAGTTGGCGGTGGCGGCAGCGGCGGCGGGTCATGTCCTGCTGGGCTACCAGCAGCTGGCTGTTCTCTCTGACAGCAGCGGTCATCTGGGCAATATTTTGGCCTGTCGCCTGCAACTGGGTGTGAATTGCTGCCAGGTGACGCGCCTGTGTACGTTGCACCGCCAGCATGCGGCGTTCAATGGCCAGGCCAGGATCAGGTAGTAGGAGTGCCCTGCCCGTGCCTGCTGAGCCCTGACACTGCTGGCGCCTCAGTGCGCTGGTGTGTGATCTGGCTCCAGCTGTGCGCCTCGTCTGCCTCCTCGGTGCTGATGGTGGGGCCTGTACCACTGCTGTGGCTGTTTGTTGGGGTGTTGGCTGCACACCTGTGGCTGCAGGGGTGGCCCTGTCTGCACGGGGTGATTGTGGTGGAAGAACTGCTAGTGGCTGTGATGGACCGGGTCGTTGGTTGGACTGGCCCTCACCCTCAGTGTCCTCCTGGGTCTCGGCGATGTGCAGGGCCTCACTATCTGTGCTGGGTTGCTCAACTGCACCTGTAATGTGAAAGGGTGCATGATTAATGTTATGTATCTTGCAGAAGCAATGTTGATACATGCATACAGGCTTGCTTTCCCTGACTGGCTTTTTGATTAACTTTGATTTTACAGCTCTGGCTGTGTTCAGCTAACTGGGGGTATATGATTTCACTACAACTACCACAATGCAATGGGGCATTTCAGGTGTGCATGATCTGCATTGTTGGGGATGTCATATTGCTAGCTCAGGAGTCATGGGCATTGTTGGGGGACAGGGTCGCAGTCGCATGGCACTTACCTTCAGATTGTTGGCTGGGTCGAAACGAGTCCAGCTGGATGACCCCCACGCAGGCTTCTGGTGCAATGGTGTCCTCTATCAGGTCCTCCAATGGGATGTTTGGTGTGGCTACAGGTTCCCCTCCACCGGTGGCCAGTCGCTCCCCAAGCATCTCAGCAATACTCTACTTCGAACGACCTCTCAGGTCGTACCAGCGCTTTTTAAGGTCATCAATTGACCGTTGGGTCACCCCAACCGAATCAACTTTAGCGCGGATGCGCTGCCAGATCCTGCGCTTGTCTGCCTCTGGCACCCTCCGGGAGTCTTTGCCAAAGAGGCGTGCATGGTCCTCGGTGACCCCCTCAATCAGATACTCCAGTTCAAGTTCTGAAAACTTGAGTTTCCGCTTCCTCTCCTGCCCACTGATCCCTGCTGCATCCTGGGACATGTTGGAGATTTGTGTCCTGCTGGGGTGCTGCACAGTCTAAGGTTTGGAGCTCATCAGTATCCTGCTTTCACTCTCTGGCTCTGTGTTCAGTTTGTGGGTGGGGTAAGCCTACTTCCTGGTTGTGATGTCATCAGTGGGCTCGAAATGCGACTTTCCGTTTTTGCGATTTCGCTAATTGCGAGGTCGCAATTTCTACATGGAAAAATGCTGATTCTGCGATTATTAAGCGATTGTGGCAAGATCGCAATCGGCAATTGCGATCGATTGCGATTCGCTTTTTTGCATCGCATTTCTACATGAATGCCATTCTGCGATTTTCAAAATGCGAATCGCAATTTGCTAATCGCAGAATGGCACCTTCATGAATCTGGCTGAATGTCAAGGGAAAGTGAACACAGGTCGACTGAGCGCGTGTTATCAGAAAACAGAGTGCTAAACATCATAGAACAGTATATCCCAAATCTTTTATAACTGGCCCAATTTTTATAACAACCAACGTTTGTGACCCACCTAGCTTTCATAGATAATTTGCAGACCGCGTTTTCCATTAAAATAGCCACCAAATGTGCACAGACTTAGTTTGACTGATAAAACTACATTGCACACAACTGATATGTGGAAATGGGGTTTCAGTGAATATTTATAATCTTACTACTATGATCTCCCAAATAACACTTTCTAGACCTCCTCTATCCCTGCCTTATCCTATTCAATTCAACTAACAGACTTGCTTGTCCACCACTCAAATTATCTCATATTTTCTTGTACTAATCCTTTTTGGGTTCCCCTTGTCGGGTGTAGTAAGTGCTATATAAATACAATTTGTACACCATACACATCAGATTTCAAAACAAGTGTGCTTCATGTTTACTTTCCTAACTGCTGAATGTGTACAGTTCATTAATAGGTATTTACATTTTGTTCTCCCCGATCACTAAGATTCCTAATTCTAACTATTTGGGTTTTTCTACTCCATGCAAACCTGTCCTGGAACCGTTTAGTTACTCAAAGAGCACTTAGATGGTGGCTTTTTGTGAAGCAATCTTTGGTTCGCCAAAAAGCTAGGCCATAAACACTATAATAAGTTGTTATAAAAGAGTGAATTGACTAAATGGTAAGGTGGGGGGCACACAGCCAAAATTTAGCCACAATTATAATGTCAGATATTCCAAATCTAAAAGGGTAGGGTGCTCCTTCAGGAGGCGTGTCCATCCTAACACGTCAAGGTTAATACACAAAACAAGTGCACCCACTGTTCGGTGGATGCATCCCTGATCTAGGGCACACTAGGTTCTTCCAAAACCAAGACTCCACAAAGTTTGTAATCAATCCATTTGTATATTTTTATTTTCAATTCATTAGTTAAAGTTCATCATGTGATAACATGTAAATTCCATAAAGTTAAATTTCACTTGTGGAACTGTAGCGATAATGCTCCAATGCATTTCGGGCTAAGGAGCCCTTCATCCGGGAGCTCTATAATGCAAAACATAGCCTTAAAATATAACTTTAAATTATATGTCAAAGAAGTGTGTTTAGTGAATAAAAATTCTTGCATGGCTGGCTTGATATTGCTCTCTAGAATGGCATGTTCCATCGCTTCAATCCCACCAGCATGTGGGATGGACGTATATAAGGATTTCACGTCTGCCGTGCATAGTATTAATTGTTCATCTGTTTCAATGGCAACTTGTGATCATTTAATTAAAAAGTCTGTGGTGTCTTGCACATAACTGGTCATATTTTTGACTGTCGGTTGTAGGTATCTGTCGAGAAACTTCCCCACAGGTTCATGTACGGATGCTCTAGTTGACACGATTGGCCTAAAAGGAGGGTCTTCCAGGCTCTTATGTATCTTCGGTGTCATGTTGATCGTCGGGCTTTTGGGATGTTCTTTTTTTTGGTTCTCTCATCAATGGTTCCTAAGTCATAGTCTTTTTAACAATATTGGTAAGTATTTCTTTGAACTGGTTTGTCGGATTATTAGTCAATTTCATGTAAGTTTGTATATCACTGATGTGTTCAAAAATCTTTTGTACATACATCTCAGTATCGATGATAACCAAGGCGCCACCTTTATCCGCCTTAACACATTTGATATGATCATTGTTCGCTATCTTTTTCAAAGTGTCAAGATCCTTCTGTGTGATATGTTTCTTCTGAGTCTTCTTGTAATTCAATTTAGCAAGGTCTTGTCTAACCAAGTTCTCAAAAAAGGTCAATACATTTATGACTAATTGGAGCTTGATAAGAGTGTGTGGTCTTAGGCCCATCAATTGATCCTCTTTTTGAGGGGCTGGTGGAAGGATGTTGTCAAAAAAATGTTGCAGTCTGAGCTTGCGTGTGAATTTGAATGTACTTATTTCTAATTCCAATTGGATGGTTTGAGTAGTTGGAATAAAAGATGTACCCCTCGATAAGAGTTGCATGTCATAAGGATTCAATTCAGTGTTAGAAATGGTTATCACTAGGTGTTCTTCTTTTTCTTCGGTCCTGTGCTTCGAGTATTGTGTTGTTTTTTCTCCTTCTCTTTTTCTTTTCCCAATGCCCCTCCTGGGTCGTCTCTGTCTTCTGGGCTTTGGACTAAAAAAGGAACCTGAGTAGATGAACTGGCTGACAGTGATGTAGATTGTTCAGTGGACACTTCTCTGGATCTAGTTGAGTCTTCAATTGGTGGATTTGACATAAAACTGCAAGGGAATGCCGCATGTGATATGTCAAAAGTACTCTATCTTATCAAATGCCTATGCGGAAAAATCTATATTGTAAAGACTGAAAGAAAAAGAAAAATCCGCGTCAATGAACATAAGTCCAATATTCGAAACAATAATGCTAAATCTAACATAGCGGCTCACTTTAATGAGGCTAGCCACAACATCTCCCAATTGAAATTCATGATCCTTGAAACTGTCACCAGACGTGAAGGAATTGACAATAACAAATTGCTCTTGCAGCGTGAAATGTCATGGATATTTAAAATGCAATCAATGAAACCTTTTGAACTCAATGACCGCCTTGAATTTTCAAGCTTTATTTAAATGTCTACTACTGAGTACATTTGCCTCCTGCCAATTGTTCCACAGTGCTGCTTTATTATGTACACCTTTATGAATTATCATGTTTGCTACCTCACATTGAGATATTGACCTTTAGTTTTATGTTCATGTGTCTGCTTAACAAAGCATTAGAATTCCTTTGATGCCGTATTGCTCACCCCTCCTCTATCTTTTACACCTCTTTCACCATTCCAACATGGTCACTCACATTTCTCACCCCCCTAGTCCTTCCACCATGTCTAAGTATGATCACGAGATTTCACTCGATAACGTTATATGCACAGTGATACGCAGAGGCTGTTTACCCACGAACTTCGAACAGCAAGTTCCGCCAGACAGAACAAGTCCACTAACTTAAGTAAGTCGGCACAATGTGGCCCCCAGTTGATAATCGATTTTAATGTTGGCACAAACTTGATCCTTTTATGCTTACTTATGCAATTCACCCACTTTTGTTTATAGCATGGTCGGATTCGTGGTCTGACAGTAACTTACATAAGTGTTTCTACTTCGTACATTTGAGCCTTGACCCCTGTGCCTAACACACACGTTTATCCCGACGTTACACACGTCTCACCACCCCATGTCTCTGTATATCGTACACACCTTATACCTAATACTTACACTTTCCCATGTCCGATAATAGCACCTCATACTTTTGTCGAACTAGTTCACTAATCACAAACCAATCACCGCCTGGAAGAGATGGGAATAAGGGAATAAGGTTTAAAGATAGGGGGTACCCGGATAACATCATTGACCAAGCAAAAACAAGACATTCTCAGATTCCTCGTGAACAATTGTTAAAGAGATCCCAAAAATCTGAAGAACCGAGGATGGTTTTAGTCTCCAAATTCTCCACGATGAGTGCAACCTACAAAAGAATTATATTAAAACATTGGCAAATTGTGAGCATGGAAACTGATTTTGGTCTAGCATTTTAAAAAAACTCAAATTTTTGCATACACCCAAAGTGCTAACATCAGAGAGATATTATCAAAAAAAGACCATCCAACAAAGACAAACCAAAGGAACACAACCATGTATGAACTGCATTAATTGCAACAACGTCATACGCGGAAATACTGTTACCCATCCCATGAAAGGATTTGACATAAAACTGCAAGGGAATGCCACATGTGATATGTCAAAAGTACTCTATCTTATCAAATGCCTATGCGGAAAAATCTATATTGTAAAGACTGAAAGAAAAAGAAAAATCCGCGTCAATGAACATAAGTCCAATATTCGAAACAATAATGCTAAATCTAACATAGCGGCTCACTTTAATGAGGCTAGCCACAACATCTCTCAATTGAAATTCATGATCCTTGAAACTGTCACCAGACGTGAAGGAATTGACAATAACAAATTGCTCTTGCAGCGTGAAATGTCATGGATATTTAAAATGCAATCAATGAAACCTTTTGGACTCAATGACCGCCTTGAATTTTCAAGCTTTATTTAAATGTCTTCTACTGAGTACATTTGCCTCCTGCCAATTGTTCCACAGTGCTGCTTTATTATGTACACCTTTATGAATTATCATGTTTGCTACCTCACATTGAGATATTGACCTTTAGTTTTATGTTCATGTGTCTGCTTAACAAAGCATTAGAATTCATTTGATGCCGTATAGCTCACCCCTCCTCTATCTTTTACACCTCTCTTTCACCATTCCAACATGGTCACTCACATTTCTCACCCCCCTAGTCCTTCCACCATGTCTAAGTATGATCACGAGATTTCACTCGATAACGTTATATGCACAGTGATACGCAGAGGCTGTTTACCCACGAACTTCGAACAGCAAGTCCCGCCAGACAGAACAAGTCCACTAACTTAAGTAAGTCGGCACAATGTGGCCGCCAGTTGATAATCGATTTTAATGTTGGCACAAACTTGATCCTTTTATGCTTACTTACGCAATTCACCCACTTTTGTTTATAGCATGGTCGGATTCGTGGTCTGACAGTAACATACGTAAGTGTTTCTACTTCGTACATTTGTGCCTTGACCCCTGTGCCTAACACACACGTTTATCCCGACGTTACACACGTCTCACCACCCCATGTTTCTGTATATCGTACACACCTTATACCTAATACTTACACTTTCCCATGTCCGATAATAGCACCTCATGCTTTTGTCGAACTAGTTCACTAATCGGGTGTCTTTTACCTCCCTTTGTGATCTTTCACCACCCTCTGCGAACGATTTTGGAACCCTGGGCTATTACCCACTGAGTCATTCACTAAACACACTTCTTTGACATATAATTTAAAGTTATATTTTAAAGCTATGTTTTGCATTATAGAGCTCCTGGATGAAGGGCTCCTCAGCCCGAAATGCATTGGAGCATTATCGCTACAGTTCCACAAGTGAAATTTAACTTTATGGAATTTACATGTTATCACGTGATGTACTTTAACTAATGGATTGAAAATAAAAATCTACAAATGGATTGATTACAAACTTTATGGAGTCTTGGTTTTGGAAGAACCTATGGTGTGCCCTAGATCAGGGATGCATCCACCGAACAGTGGGTGCACTTGTTTTGTATAAAAGAGTGAATGCCTTTCAGACGGTACATATGGGCCAGTGGTATGAGGATAGGCATGCTTGGGCTCTTTGCAGGTAGCCAAAAATACATTTCTGTCCAGACTTTTATATATGTGCTTTAATGTTTTATTCTAAATTGTCTTTATTTCTTTTTTAAAAAGTTTTTTTTAATGATTCTCCTGAATGATCTCTCCTAAATGCTCTATCTGAGTATTATCATCAGAACTAGCTTTATGTACGTTTTTAATCATGTAGTTTTGGAATTAATGTATTGAACATTTTAAAATGGGCTTTTATGGTCATAAATTGACCGAATAAAGAACTTTGACTGACTGGCGTTATGGTACCAAAAATTATATCCTCCAGTTTTCCCTTTCACACTCCCCAGCAAGACTGTCGCATAATTCCTTTTACTTTGCTCTCTCTGACTGCAAAGTGAGAGGAGTTTGTAAACCCAACCCCCATGTTAAAAAAAAAACATAGCAATTTGTCATAAGACATTGCCTGATATTCGACCTGTCTGTGACGACAGCAAATGTGACAAGATAAATACTGAATTTAAATGCAGCTTTATTTATTACTTGACCCTCCAACCAGTGGCGGCTCCTTCGCTAAGGTGGAGGAGCGTCGCCCCACTGCTTTTAAGCAGTGTTACTAAATAATGAAAAGTAAAATAACTCATAAGTTATTATCATCTTATTTTTGCTTGATCCAGCAGCTTTGCAGGCGGGGGAGGGGAGGAGTAGTTTGCACTCCTTAAAGTGTGCATGAATGTTTAGCCGGCGCTCTGGGGCCGGCTAAACATTCTTGTGCACTTTGTATGTTCTCCATGCAGGGTGCATGGACTACATGCCAGCCTCCCATTCTCTGGCTGAATGCCGATCCACGGAGCTCAGATCAGTCACAGCCGGTGCATCCTGCTTCCTGCCCTGGAAGCGGGGGAGAGGACCGAGAGGAGGCAGAGGCATACGGCAGCGGCAGACAGGTATGTTTGTATTTCTTTTTTTAAATTTCATTCCCTGCACCCGTGGCCCGTCCTCCCACCACCTTCAAATACCAGATGCCACGGCTTACGACTCACCAGTGAGTCGCGACTCACAGTTTGGGAAACACTGCATAGAGAGTGCCTCTCCTTCCTAATTAGATACTTGGTATTGCTCTCAATAGGTGATTGAAATCAAATATACTTTTGTGGATGGTTTGTATAAAAATGCAGACCGTATCCAGAAAGGCACTAGACCGTAGACCTTCCTCAGTAGGGTAGTATAGTACTGTGTATGGCCACCAGTTACATATCTCAGTTGAAAAATAAGCTGGTATGTTTGCAATGAGAAGTTAAGTAGTAGAGAGAAATATACAATAAAACAACATCTTACTGGAAGGAGGCGGTGGGGTGAAGGGGGACTCTCTAAGATGTAGAAAGATCATGAACATGTAGGTATTGTGTATTTTTTTTGTGTTTTTCTGAAGTGCCCAAATAAAGACGAAAGGTGGAAGCTGAGGTAATTCTCCATATGCCTAAGAACCTTGTTGCATTCTTTATAAATCTTCTGGATTCCCACTCTGGCAAGGGATGTGCCTCTACCAATGTGAGTGCCTTGATTGTGGCGACCAGGAGCTCAGCTTTTTCCAGGTGAAGTGCATGCTAGATCCGGCAGCTTAGTAAAACATGGTTGCTGAGAGAAAGATGGGGGCCCTGTGTTGTCGTTGAGATGTTAAATGATTAAGACCACGCCCTGCAAAGTAAGATAGGCTAAAATCTACATTTCATTTCTTAAAAATCTTTCTCAATAAAAAAGAAATCTGGTTGTTTCTACAGAAGTATATACTTCTATCCGGTGACCTATTTCAGTAGAAGAAACATGGTAGGACTGTGAGCACTGGTGACAGTCTTGATATCATTTACACTGGTGCTTGTGTCCATTTACATTGTTGAAAATATATGAAAAAAAAAAACGAGCCAATTTATAATTATAGGCAAATACAAAATTCATTATGTAGGCTACTACTTCTTTTTTGCATGGGTCACATGACCACAAGAAGAAACTACACTCTGGCCATACCTGCATGATCAGATTGATTGCATTTCCAGAAGAATAAAACATGGAAGAAGGATACTAGAATCTTTGTGTCCCTACTGTGGGGCAAGCTGGACTTGCTTCTGATTGCACAATAGATTCACCAAAATAGCATCCATTTAAAAAAGGAGTGGGGTGGAGATCAGCCCATGCCTCTGGAGAGAGACAGCCTGGGCCTTAGGACATGCCTAGGCATCTAAAGGGAGCTGGGCGTCTGCACATTTTGCCACGGTCATGGTCTAGAGAATCCCCTGATCCATTATAGATTTTGGAGAGAACAATTATGGACAAGCAATGGACTATGTGCTCTGGTTGGCTCCTATTATCAATTGACACCTTATGACACTTACATTCTCCAGTCATTAAAGAGGACAAGGGGGAACCCATTTAATCACTCGGGACCATGGGTAGCAAGTATTTATCAAAACAACAAGGGTCCTGAGCAAACAAGAATAAGGAAAAATTGATATATATAGATCACAATGGAATTCTATATAGTCTTAAAATTCCATGACCAGCCGGCCAAGGAATATTTATTGATTCAATTGTTTATAATGTCAAAGTTACAGCAATTAACCCAAGCAGTAAGGGTTAAATTGGGACACAGTCCTGTGCCATCCAAGAAAGGGGAGGGCAAGAGGGTAAAGGTAAGTGGGGAAAGTTATCAGGCAAACAAAGTGAGCTGACAGGTCACTGGCATTTAGTATACATTTAGCAGTGTATCCTGAAGTCATTCATACACACAATAGTATTATATAGGTACATGTATGAATTACTTTAAGGTTGACGTTTCGATCCCTAGCTCTGCCTGGCCGCACTCCCTCGCCTGGTTCTGATTGAAGACACGTGAGGACAGCGCATCCGCGTTGTAGGCATCCGATTGGCCATATTGTTAGGCTCGATTGAGATGCATCAGACAGCAACTTCATTCACCGCCTAGAACCCATGCCACATCTAGGTTTTGGCACTCAACCATGCAAACAATTGAAGAGGCACAGACGCTCATAAATTGAGTATTCCCAAGACTTGGAACCTCATTAACAAACCCTGAAGATTGGGGCTTGCCATTAAACTTTAACCAGCGCTTCGACAGAACTTCAACCCAACCTCAGTTTGAAGTACAGTGAACCCACTAAGAATCACGTTGGCTCGCGCACCCCCTCCAAGAGGGCCTTCTGAACTGAAGCCAAATACCCTCCCGGGTCACCAACTCGGTGTTATTAATAATTATATTCAGGCAATATTAATTTCTTGTCCTGATGATGATCCCGTTATATCTGAGCTAGGGATCGAAACGTCGACCTTAAAGTAATTCATACATGTACCTATATAATACTATTGTGTGTATGAATGACTTCAGGATACACTGCTAAATGTATACTAAATGCCAGTGACCTGTCAGCTCACTTTGTTTGCCTGATAACTTTCCCCACTTACCTTTACCCTCTTGCCCTCCCCTTTCTTGGATGGCACAGGACTGTGCCCCAATTTAACCCTTACTGCTTGGGTTAATTGCTGTAACTTTGACATTATAAACAATTGAATCAATAAATATTCCTTGGCCGGCTGGTCATGGAATTTTAAGACTATATAGAATTCCATTGTGATCTATATATATCAATTTTTCCTTATTCTTGTTTGCTCAGGACCCTTGTTGTTTTGATAAATACTTACATTCTCCAGATCACTCTTCCCCCCCCCGTTTATAAGGGGATGTTTTAGGTAGGTGCGACAACACTTGGTATCGAAGCTCACTGTCGGCCGTCACTTTGGAAGAGGAGAGCAGCATATTGTGCACTGTAGTCTAGGCTCTCTAGCTGTCTACATGCCAACATATCTTAGTAGAGGTTGAATGTACCCTCCAGTGATCCTCAATTGTAGGAATGGATGGCTACTTTATGTTGCCTCGTCTGAAGCCCAAAGGGTGCCTGAGAAAACCAGGACCTACTTTGAACTGCGGTTGGACAACTTCACTGCACCCGTTTGATCTAGGAAGCCTGAAGTCCAATGGTTCCTCACTGGGCATGTGCTGTAGTGCAAACCTTGAACCTAGCTCCAAGCTCACTTGGAGATGTTTCTGCATTCCGTTAGCTTCAGGAACACCCAGATGCCCCCTTACCGTCTCAACTGCAGTGAGACAACTCATCCATCTTAGCATGGATGCCCGGGCCCCAGAGCTTGGAGGGTTGATGCCTTTCAGTGCTTGTCACATCTTTCCTCCCTGCTCAGGGATCCAAACAATGATTTACTCCACTGCGTGGTTGCCACCCTCTACACCCGCCATCTCTGGACCTCATTCACCACTACTATAATTGTCACAAGCTGGGGCCCAGGATCTCACTCTGTTGCCAGCAAACACGTTGCAGGCCTTTTCTCATTTTGAATCCCATGCAAATTTACTTAGGCTTTCAGGACATTGCCTCCTTGTCAGCAAGGCTGCACCCTTTTAAGATCACATAACAATTGATTGGTTCAAAGTTAAACATACATTGCACTGATTTACTTGTACTGCGTTTGCGGTTTCCTAATGGAATTTTAATTTTGATCATGCAGATTGGGAAGTGTTATATTGCAATGTATTTGGTACTGCTATTTTAACTGACTTAATGCACAATTTGCAAGACATATTGTACACATTTTCAAATGTTTGCTGATTGATGATATTAACACACACGTGCAGTTATTAGGAAACTTTTTAATAAAAGATGTGATAAACGAAAGGGGAGTAGCTTAATGCTTGACCTTCTAGAAATTAATCTGGCTTTGGAGAATGGTTGTTTAAGGAGTGCAGTGCCAGGCAACCTAACAAGGAGAAAAAGAGGAACTTCTTCCCTTTTCGACTATGGGCCTAATTTAAAGTGAAGTTAGGAATCCAGTGAACCTAAGTCAATTGGGCCTGCAGTGGTAAATGGATTTAGTAGCGACTGGTTACCTGTCAGGAAAATTGGGCAGATAAATTAGGAGGTAAATACGTTAAGCATTTTAAAAAAAAACAACTAAGATAAAGGAAGAAAGAGCACTTCTATCTAACTGTCATAAAACCAAAATGAAGACTTGTGGTCTCTTACAGCTAGAACGGTTAGAAAAGGTGCGTAAGATACCGGCCCTCATCTTCGAAGCAGACTATTGTTCTTATTTTGCCTCCTTATATGGCAAACAGGGTAGTTTACTGCAGACTGGTGAAGCAAGCATTGTCAATAAAACAACCAGGGTGACAGTAAGTGAAAATTTGGTAGACCTGTTGAACGTATCACCATTGATCAAATACTGTGCTAAGCTGAGCGAGCTCATCAAGATCTCAAGACAAATCCACTTCTTTGGGCCTCAGTTTTGTTGTTTAAATACTGTATCATAAATGACTAAACACCTAATACTGGGAGACGAAGCCATGTTGCTCCACCGTGTAAGAAAAGAAAAAGGTTAAATGCATCTAATAATCGACCCACTGGATATGGCTGGAAAAATTTACTCAGAGGCTCTACTAAATTATTTGGAATCTTGGATAACTGATTATCATTGATTGCCTCTTGAGCTAGTCGTGTTTCACCTACCTTGCTCTTACCGAAAGAGTTATGAGCACGATTGCGGCATGTATTGTGGTTTAAGAGAGTGACTTACAGTCGCCGCTTTGCATTGCCAGGTCATCCTCATTTTTTAGTCCAGACAAAACGATCCACTTTTGAGGACATTTTTTACAAATTTCAAGGTTGGCGGTTTGCCATTTGGATATATTTGATTAAAATTAAATTCTGGCAATAAACATGCTGTTCATAAAATTTGCAGATGTCCTCAATGTTTGAGTCGTGTATCTTTTTGTCCTGCTTAACTAATTTTTCAACTTGTGCATATAACTTCAAACTAGACCCAAAATATCTGTTGCAGCTCTGATGCGTTAGAACTATTGCAATACCCAGGTTCAGTAAATGTTTGTTATGGTATACTTACATTTTAAAAATCATTTTTTAGATCTGGCTTGACTGGGCTGCTTTCGCCAGACCGTATGCAAGCAACTGAAAAAAGCTTAAAGGAGCAACATAAAGAAGGGACTTGGCTCCATCCTCACGTTGGTAGACCCAGACCACATGCATTGATTGGGCAGAAGTTATGTACTTCCAAAGAAAAACTACTTTCCATACACACAGCTGTGAGCATTTTGTTTGTTTATCTAGCTGCACGATCTAGCAGCAGTATGGCTGTCCGGGGAAGGCTCACTTACATGCATACAGTATCTAGATTACAATGGGGCGGAGATGGAACTTTCAGGGGCATGCATTTGGCACAGTTAACATGTCTCAAATAAGTACATTATGTACAGCATTTGTTTTTGTCTGCAGCAGCCCAGATCCCCGTTCCATCATTAACTTTAGTAATCCACATGCATTCAGTGGCGGCTCCTCCGCTAAGGCGGAGGAGCGTCGCCCTACTGCTTTGATGCAGTGAAAGAAAGGAAATATAAAATGATAATAACTTAATGTTATTACAGCGTTGTGATTGGTCACGGGAGCCTAGGTGCTTACCAACCACAACGCTGCATTGCAGCATTGTGATTGGTCAGGGTAGCCTGGCTGCCTGCTTCTTGTTTCATGCCCGAGGAAGGACGATGGAGCGACGCTGTGGTATGGTACGTTTCTTCTTGTTTATTTCTAATCCCCTTACCTCACCCCCAGCCACCAACCCCCGATCCGTGCTGGCCGCTATTGCATGCATTTTGTATTCGGCCTGACAGCACAGCTTTTGTTGAACCTTATGTGATCACAAAAAAGAGCTTTCAGACTCCAACTAAGAGAGGGGCTTATGCTCCACCCCATGTAGGTTTCCCTGAGTGAGGATTTGATTGGGCTGAAGTTGTATGCTTTAACTAAAAAGAGTGCTTATATTGCACATTTTGGCTAGTTGCAAAGCTTATACTCAACACAGCAGGAATTAGTTAGTTTTGGTTGCAAGCCAATGATCATGTATATGATAAAGGCAGTCGGCCTGGCATATTGATTGTCAAACGCATATGCTAAAGTCAATAGGCATCTAAGAGGGGATGGTTATCCCTCTGTATTAAAGACTACAGATATGAATTTTGTTAAAAGGAATTTCACAGATTGCTGTTAGTTACCCGGACTGAAAAAATATGGGTATGGATGATTTGCACTGTAACAATCTTTGGCAAACCCTCTTAGGTGAGATAGTATTTTGGTTTGTCGACTGTAATTTTGCATACTTTTGTAATTTATGCCTGATGATTGCCTTGTAGAAAAGCTTATGCTCAGTACAGTAGGCCTGAGTTGGTTATGATGACAAGTCAGTGATAACACCCATAGGTCTGACTGGTGTGCACAGAAAAAGTATGCAAGAGGTTCGGTATCTTTATTATGAAATGTTATGACAAAATCAGTAGGCCTGGCTTAATTGTTAAAGTTGATACTGGATTGTTATGACACTATTACAGGCTGTGGACGGGTATTTGGTTACATATAATATCACAGAATATCCTAGTTAGCAAGTGTTTTGAATATTCCCTTTGGCAAACCCTAGGGGTTGAAGATTTATACTATAATAATTCTTGCTAGTATCTCTTCTGAATCTCAAGCTTGGCTGTGTGTCATGATATTGTGATAAAAATGTATTAAATAATACAAACATCCATATGAATATATATATATATATATATATATATATATATATACTAGCAGCCCGCCCCGGCGTTGCCGGGGGCAGAAGGGGGCTGGGGGCTGCTTTTTGAGTATTAGTGTTGTCCCAGCCGGAAGCCCGCCCCGACATTGCTTGTACCGCTGCCCTCCAGCCCGCCCCGGCGTTGCCCGGGGGCAGAAGGGGGCTGGGGGCTGCAATTTGAAAATGTCTTTAGTCCCGGCCGGGCCCCCCGCCTCCCGCCTCCCGCCTCCCTCCTTACCTCAGTCGCGCTCAGACTTAGCACCACTCCCGGGCCCATGCCAGTCCCGTCTCCCGCCACGCCTTACCTGAGCCGCCGCGCCACTCGTCACTCCTCACCGCACTTTGCCGCTCGTTACCGCTCCTCCCCGCGCATCATCACACAGGTGTAGGTCGCGGTCAGCGCTAAGTTGCGGCCGGCGCTTGTTTTAGGGGACTACTTTTTTTTAAAACTTAATTTTTTAAATTTACGTTTATTTTTTATTTTATGCAGCCTATGTCCATCTACACACCCTGTGGTTTACAACAATGTATTGGGTGTGTGGATTGGCGCTGTGGTTCCTGAGTTTACCTTGCCAAAAGGTTTCTGTTCTCTCTTTATAATAGTAGTATAGATATATATATATATATACATACATCCATATGAATATATATATATATATATATATATATATATATATATATATATATATATATTGCTGCTCCAAGATTGCACCAAATCCTTGCACTCTCGGGCGGGTGCTCCCCAGCGGATGGTGCCCTCCGCAATATTCTCGCTACAAGATTCCTGCGGTACTCCCCGCAAAGAAGACAAGCACTCAAGGTGGCGAGCTCAATGATTTATTTAATGAGCTCACGGTGTCCAGACGCGTTTCGGCATTCGCCTTCGTCGGTGGTAACATGGAGGTGCCGAAACGGCCGTTTTTTTATGTTTGTTTGTCCTAGACATTGTTAACGGACCATCGTGCCAATCCATGATCGCCATCTTGGAACATGCATTTGGTTAGTTTACATTCACCATGAAATCATGAAACAGGGTAAATCATCATATATTACATTTCGATATATATTAAAATACATTCATAAGTATTTCTCAATATATATTCCATTGCAAGATTTGCAAGATCGAATTATCCGCCACTACCGCCCATGGATTGGCCTACAGAAGTATTCACTTCCTACATTATCATATAGCCCCTAGATGGGCATAAATCCTGTCACCATCCTTTTTAACAATAGTCAAATTATCGGACAATGTATCACTCATCGTCGCCTGTTGTACTTCTTCTTGCTCCTGGTCACCATTGGGGAACCTATTCCTTCTGTTTCCGTACCCCCCTCTCCTGGTTTTCCTGCGTTTCTTGGTTCCGGGTGTTTCCCCCTTATGTTTTTCTGCCATGACTGTCGGATTACTTGAAACTCGTCCTGAAAAATCCCTTGTTTTCTTCCACCACTCCTGTCTTGTTGTTGGTTCTCTTCATCCGATTGCTCTGATATGTTTGCCTCTGACTCGCTTGTTGCCGGTTCTGTGGCTGGCTGTACTGTCGTTTTATTCCGCAATGCTTTCCTTGGGGCATCATACTTTTTAGCGAACGTCAGTATCCTGCCTGACATATAATCACGTTCATCCTGCTCAAATTTCTCTTGCTTGCGGTGCGGATTTTAGCTTCATACATTTTGAGGCATTTCTTCATCCCCTCTCTTAAAGTATCTTGCTTTGCGATATCAGTGTCCAAGTCAATTTCACTCTCTAATTTTGCAATCATTTCTTGTACCTTCTTATGATCACTCCAGGCAAATTCTATCAGTATCAGCAGCATCCCTTTACTCGAATGCGCAGTATGTTCCGACCACTTTTCAAGGAGGAGCGGGTCCGGGTTTTCGTAAGCGGGGACTGTATATATTCTGAGCCCGCGTGGGACTCTCTCCATTTCCACATAATTTTGCAGTGATGTTCCTTCCCACCACTTACGAATTTCGCGCTCGTAGAGCCGTTCCAAAGCCACAAACTGGCTCGTCAGGGTAGTGGGTTTCTCTTTACTCTCTCGGGGTAAACCTCCCCCAGTCGATGGTGCTTTTTTCTTAAACACTTCCAAAGCCGTTTCGTCGCGGTCCACGTCACAGTACATTTTTCGTGTATCTCTTACACCGGTTATCTCCTAAGTTCGTATTTCGGAGATTCAGCCACCTCGCCCTACCCACGGAATGGAATCGTTGAGACCGTCACCTCCTCGGTTCTCGTCATCCCTCCATTCGGTTCCATATCCGTTGTCGCGGTGCAAGGAAATAAATGATGCTGCTCCAAGATTGCACCGAATCCTTGCACTCTCGGGCGGGTGCTCCCACGCAGATGGTGCCCTCCACAATATTTTCGCTACAAGATTCCTGCGGTACTCCCCACAAAGAAGACAAGCACTCAGGGTGGCGAGCTCAAAGATTTATTTAATGAGCTCACGGTGTCCAGACGCGTTTCGGCATTCGCCTTCGTCGGTGGTAACATGGCGGTGCCGAAACTGCTGTTTTTTAATGTTTGTTTGTCATAGACATTGTTATTGGACCATCGTATCAATCCATGATCGCCATCTTGGAACATGCATTTGGTTAGTTTACATTCGCCATGAAATCATGAAACAGGGTAAATCATCATATATTACATTTCGATATATATTAAAATATATTCATAAGTATTTCTCAATATGTATTCCATTGCAAGATTTGCAAGATCGAATTATCCGCCACTACCGCCCATGGATTGGCCTACAGAAGTATTCACTTCCTACATTATCATATAGCCCCTAGATGGGCATAAATCCCGTCACCATCCTTTTTAACATGCTCTTCGATGGACAAATACTGCCCGTAATCAATGTTCTACATCACCATCAGCTAACAATCAAAATTCATTAGTTACATCTCCTTTACACACCTACCTAGTCACCCAAATGTACAGCTAATTCTTCATGTGTATTAAGACCTCCTGGTGTCTTTGTTTGGAGGTCGATTATGTACCTCGATTCCAACATCCTGAGGGTCATAAGTCTATCCCCTCCTCTGGGGTTAATGGGCACATGATCTAAACAGAAGTAAGTCAACAGCTCCCTGTTTCCTTTATGTAGAGCTTTGAAATGACGCGCCACAGGGTACGTCATGTCGCCATTGGCTATTGCCCTGGCGTGCTCCAAAACTCTAATCTTCACCTGATGGATGGTACTTCCTACGTACTTCAACCCATACGGGCACTGCAAACAGTACACCGTGTAGGAAGTAGTACAAGTTAGGAATTTGTTTATTGCTTTCGGTTTCTCTATCCCTGGTATCTTATAAGTGGCCACTTTCTTACTGCTTTCACAAGCCTTGCACTTTTCACAGGAATGAAAACCTTTCACATCCTTAGCGAATCCTTTCTGTTCCTTTTTCTTATAGCTACATGTAAGGCTGTCTTTGAGTGACCTGGCTTTACGGAACGTCAGGAGGGGTCTCCTTGGAATCTCCATTCCAATGATAGGGTCCATCTGTAATAGGCCCCAATGCTTCCTGAATATCTTTCCGAGTCTTGTGGCATCCTTTGAGTATGTGGTAATCATTCTGAAACCAGCATTCTTATCTTCCCTTTTGCTGTCATTGGTGTGTGGTTCTAACAGTTTCTCCCTCTTTAGATGTTCTACTCTGCTTTTGACTCCCCTCAAAGTTTGTGTATTGTACCCCCGATTACGAAATCTCTTTATACACTCACCCGCATCTTTTTGGAAGTCTATCTCACGTGTACTATTTCTTTTTATCCGGAGTAGCTCTCCATATGGGATGCTATTTATTAGCCTCAGAGGGTGTCCACTGCGGGCATGCAAGATTGAATTGCCCGCAGTGGGTTTACGGTACAACTTGGTACAGATCTTGTTATTGACCACTGTAACTTCCAGGTCTAGGAAGTTCACTGACTGCGTGCTCATCTCCACCGTGAATTCCAGATTGTAAATGTTGTTATTTAATATTCTTACATATTCTTCAGCACTCTCTTTCGGACCCCTCCAAATAATGAAGAGGTCATCGATATACCTGTGCCAGGTGACTATCTTCTCTGTCCATGGCCCTTTATCTACTGCCCAGGCTACCTGCTCCTCCCACCTGCCCACGAATAAATTTGCGTAGCTGGGGGCGAAGCAGGTTTCCATCGCAGTCCCTGCCACTTGTTGGAAGTGTTGATCCTCAAAGATGAATATATTGTTATATAAACAAAATTTTAGGAATTCCAGTAACATATTATTATGCTCTGTGTATTTTGCCTCCCTGTTACCTAGATAGTACCGTACCGCCTCTATGCCTTGGGGATGTGCAATACTGGTGTACAAGCTCGTGATATCCATTGCTATCATCAAGTCCCCTTCTCTCCAGGTTATCTTTTCTAGTTTCCCCAGGAAGTCTTTCGTGTCCCTAGTATATGATCTTAAATTGATCACGAACTCAGATAGAAAGTGATCAATATAGATCGAAATGTGTTCCGCCAAGCTCCCTATAGATGACACAATTGGTCTGCCTGGCGGACTGAGAGCATCCTTATGTTCTATGGGTAAGTGGTAGAAACAGGGGGTGATTGGATTCAATTTTCGCAGGAATAAATACTCTTCCGTTTCTAACATCCCCTTCTCATACCATTTCCTCAACATTTCATGACAGTCCCCAATGCTTTTTTCATATACACTTTTCTTTATTCTAGCATAAGACTCTTTGTTGTTCAATTGCCTCATTGCTTCTTCATTATATGCCTCCACAGTTTGCAAAACAATATTCCCCCCTTTATCAGAAGGTTTCAAAATTAACGTGGGGTCATTTGTCAGATCTTAGATTGCCTTGTATTGTTCTCGCGTAAAGTTACAATCATTTTTATGTCTATTTTCACAGTCGCGAATGTTCATGAGGCCTTTAGTGACCCTCTCTACAAAAGTGTCTACAATGTCATTTGGCATTTGAGGAACAAAAGTGGATACTGGCCTGAAATTCGTTCAGGCGCTCCTCTGTTCAATACCCGCAAATCCAGCCGGACTTGCTTCTTCCACTGATTCTCTTTGTAGCTCCTCAAGTAACTGTACTGCCGGTACGTCCCGTGCTGTTAGAATATCTGAGTCAAGAGCCACCTGTCTCTTATCACGCCCATCTGTTTTTTTGGGGCGTAATGTAAACATTTTTTCGCAATTTAAATTTTCTGGCAAACTTAAAAAGATCAATCCGCGTTTGCGTGTATTCAATTCTCTTCTTGGGGCAAAAAGTCAATCCCAACTGTAGTACTTCCTTCTCAGTCTCTGTAAGAACACGTCGAGTCAAGTTAACAATAGTCAAATTATCGGACAATGTATCACTCATCGTCGCCTGTTGTACTTCTTCTTGCTCCTGGTCACCATTGGGGAACCTATTCCTTCTGTTCCCGTACCCCCCTCTCCTGGTTTTCCTGCGTTTCTTGGTTCCGGGTGTTTCCCCCTTATGTTTTCTGCCATGACTGTAGGATTACTTGAAACTCGTCCTGAAAAATCCCTTGTTTTCTTCCACCACTCCTCTCTTGTTGTTGGTTCTCTTCATCCGATTGCTCTGATATGTTTGCCTCTGACTCGCTTGTTGCCGGTTCTGTGGCTGGCTGTACTGTTGTTTTATTCCGCAATGCTTTCCTTGGGGCATCATACTTTTTAGCGAACGTCAGTATCCTGCCTGACATATAATCACGTTCATCCCGCTCAAATTTCTCTTGCTTGCGCGTGCAGATTTTAGCTTCATACATTTTGAGGCATTTCTTCATCCCCTCTCTTAAAGTATCTTGCTTTGCGATATCAGTGTCCAAGCCAATTTCACTCTCTAATTTTGCAATCATTTCTTGTACCTTCTTATGATCACTCCAGGCAAATTCTATCAGTATCAGCAGCATCCCTTTACTCGAATGCGCAGTATGTTCCGACCACTTTTCAAGGAGGAGCGGGTCCGGGTTTTCGTAAGCGGGGACTGTATATATTCTGAGCCCGCGTGGGACTCTCTCCATTTCCACATAATTTTGCAGTGATGTTCCTTCCCACCACTTACGAATTTCGCGCTCGTAGAGCCGTTCCAAAGCCACAAACTGGCTCGTCAGGGTAGTGGGTTTCTCTTTACTCTCTCGGGGTAAACCTCCCCCAGTCGATGGTGCTTTTTTCTTAAACACTTCCAAAGCCGTTTCGTCGCGGTCCACGTCACAGTACATTTTTCGTGTATCTCTTACACCGGTTATCTCCTAAGTTCGTATTTCGGAGATTCAGCCACCTCGCCCTACCCACGGAATGGAATCGTTGAGACCGTCACCTCCTCGGTTCTCGTCATCCCTCCATTCGGTTCCATATCCGTTGTCGCGGTGCAAGGAAATAAATGATGCTGCTCCAAGATTGCACCGAATCCTTGCACTCTCGGGCGGGTGCTCCCACGCAGATGGTGCCCTCCACAATATTTTCGCTACAAGATTCCTGCGGTACTCCCCACAAAGAAGACAAGCACTCAGGGTGGCGAGCTCAAAGATTTATTTAATGAGCTCACGGTGTCCAGACGCGTTTCGGCATTCGCCTTCGTCGGTGGTAACATGGCGGTGCCGAAACTGCTGTTTTTTAATGTTTGTTTGTCATAGACATTGTTATTGGACCATCGTATCAATCCATGATCGCCATCTTGGAACATGCATTTGGTTAGTTTACATTCGCCATGAAATCATGAAACAGGGTAAATCATCATATATTACATTTCGATATATATTAAAATATATTCATAAGTATTTCTCAATATGTATTCCATTGCAAGATTTGCAAGATTGAATTATCCGCCACTACCGCCCATGGATTGGCCTACAGAAGTATTCACTTCCTACATTATCATATAGCCCCTAGATGGGCATAAATCCCGTCAGCATCCTTTTTAACATGCTCTTCGATGGACAAATACTGCCCGTAATCAATGTTCTACATCACCATCAGCTAACAATCAAAATTCATTAGTTACATCTCCTTTACACACCTACCTAGTCACCCAAATGTACAGCTAATTCTTCATGTGTATTAAGACCTCCTGGTGTCTTTGTTTGGAGGTCGATTATGTACCTCGATTCCAACATCCTGAGGGTCATAAGTCTATCCCCTCCTCTGGGGTTAATGGGCACATGATCTAAACAGAAGTAAGTCAACAGCTCCCTGTTTCCTTTATGTAGAGCTTTGAAATGACGCGCCACAGGGTACGTCATGTCGCCATTGGCTATTGCCCTGGCGTGCTCCAAAACTCTAATCTTCACCTGATGGATGGTACTTCCTACGTACTTCAACCCACACGGGCACTGCAAACAGTACACCGTGTAGGAAGTAGTACAAGTTAGGAATTTGTTTATTGCTTTCGGTTTCTCTATCCCTGGTATCTTATAAGTGGCCACTTTCTTACTGCTTTCACAAGCCTTGCACTTTTCACAGGAATGAAAACCTTTCACATCCTTAGCGAATCCTTTCTGTTCCTTTTTCTTATAGCTACATGTAAGGCTGTCTTTGAGTGACCTGGCTTTACGGAACGTCAGGAGGGGTCTCCTTGGAATCTCCATTCCAATGATAGGGTCCATCTGTAATAGGCCCCAATGCTTCCTGAATATCTTTCCGAGTCTTGTGGCATCCTTTGAGTATGTGGTAATCATTCTGAAACCAACATTCTTATCTTCCCTTTTGCTGTCATTGGTGTGTGGTTCTAACAGTTTTTTCGTGTATCTCTTACACCGGTTATCTCCTAAGTTTGTATTTCGGAGATTCAGCCACCTCGCCCTACCCACGGAATGGAATCGTTGAGACCGTCACCTCCTCGGTTCTCGTCATCCCTCCATTCGGTTCCATATCCGTTGTCGCGGTGCAAGGAAATAAATGTTGCTGCTCCAAGATTGCACCGAATCCTTGCACTCTCGGGCGGGTGCTCCCCAGCGGATGGTGCCCTCCGCAATATTCTCGCTACAAGATTCCTGCGGTACTCCCCGCAAAGAATACAAGCAATCAGGGTGGCGAGCTAAAAGATTTATTTAATGAGCTCATAGTGTCCAGACGCGTTTCGGCATTTGCCTTCGTCGGTGGTAACATGGCAGTGCCGAAACGGCCGTTTTTTAATGTTTGTTTGTCATAGACATTGTTAATGGACCATCGTATCAATCCATGATCGCCATCTTGGAACATGCATTTGGTTACTTTACATTCACCATGAAATCATGAAACAGGATAAATCAACATATATTACATTTCGATATATATTAAAATACATTCATAAGTATTTCTCAATATGTATTCCATTGCAAGATTTGCAAGATCGAATTATCCGCCACTACCGCCCATGGATTGGCCATCAGAAGTATTCACTTCCAACATTATCATAAACCCTCTTAGGTGAGATAGTATTTTGGTTTGCCGACTGTAATTTTGCATACTTTTGTAATTTATGCCTGATGATTGCCTTGTAGAAAAGCTTATGCTCAGTACAGTAGGCCTGAGTTGGTTATGATGACAAGTCAGTGATAACACCCATAGGTCTGACTGGTGTGCACAGAAAAAGTATGCAAGAGGTTTGTTATCTTTATTATGAAATGTTATGACAAAATCAGTAGGCCTGGCTTAATTCTTAAAGTTGATACTGGATTGTTATGACACTATTACAGGCTGTGGACGGGTATTTGGTTACATATAATATCACAGAATATCCTAGTTAGCAAGTGTTTTGAATATTCCCTTTGGCAAACCCTAGGGGTTGAAGATGTATACTATAATAATTCTTGCTAGTATCTCTTCTGAATCTCAAGCTTGGCTGTGTGTCATGATATTGTGATAAAAATGTATTAAATAATACAAACATCCATATGAATATATATATATATATATATATATATATATATATATATATATATATATATATATATATATATATATATATATGTGTATATATGTATATATATGTGATATATATATATATATATATATATATATATATATATATATATATATATATATATATATATATATATATATATATATATATATATATATATATATATATTTGTTCCCAAAAAATGCCATGATGTGAGGACGCAACTCCATGGAAGACGTTTTCACAAACCTTTTATTTCCAAAACTGGTACTGGCATTCCAATTATTTCAAAGTCCCTGACGCGTTTCGAAGCGCTTGCTTCTTAATCATAGGGAAAAGGTTTGCAGTCACGGGAGGCACCCAGCTCTGATTTCCTCTTTTTTTCATGCACAGGTCAATTGCCCTCCGGTGGGCCTCCCAGATAATTAAAGTCATTTGTGCATACCGGGAGTTGTAGTGCTTAATTATTCTCTGAAGAGATTCACAAAAGCATCGAAACGCGTCAGGCCAAAGGATTAAATAACTGGAGGGGAAACAATGTGCTTGATAAATAAAGGTTTGATACCTAAATTTCAGCGGTGTGCGTCTTCAACTTCTGGGCAATTCTTTTGGACATATATATATATATATATATATATATATATATATATATATATATATATATATATATATATATATATATATATATACAGGGCACAAGTCGTAAAACAAGAAGTGGGGGGACGCTGTCACTGGAAGTGACGTCACGACCGGAAGTGACGTCACGAAAGGTGCCGAGCTCCTCGTCCCAGAGAGGCCAAAGAGTTAAGTCCAGCTGTTTGGCAGGGGGGATGGCATCCCCCCGGTAAAATAAGTGGGGGGACGCCGTCCACCCGTGTGGTACCCCGAATAGAGCCCTGTATATCTATACTACTATTATAAAGAGAGAACTTGCACCTTTTGGCCAGGTAAACTCGGGAACCACAGCGTCAATCTACACACCCGATACATCTATGGAAATGTCAGGGTGGGTAGATGGACATAGGCTATAATTTTTTTTTTTAAAGTAAATAAAAAAAATTACGTTTTTAAACAAAGTAGTCCCCTGAAAGTAGGGCCGGCCGGGACCTAGCGCTGGCCACGACGCGACAAGAAGGAGGGCGGTGCAGTAATGCCTCGATTTCAGTCAGGGCCGTGTCTCCCTTCTATGTCTACGGCTCTGAGAGTCCGAGCGACGAGTGCGGTGGAGCGGAGGGTCCGCGCTTGAGCGCACTTCCCGGAGAGTTGCTGGAACGCATCCTCTGCTCCCCAGGACTTACTGCCGCTGACATCTGCCGCGCGGCTCGGAGCTGCCGAAGGTTCCGGGATCTTTGCGGGGCCCGAGGAAAGGTGTGGAGGCAGCAGTTTCGGAGGAGGTACTGGGGCGCAAAGGGTTTAGGATTAGAAGAACAATTCGGGGGCCGCGAGTGAGTCTGGGCGGGAGGGGGGCGCAAGTGAGTCTGGGCGGGAGGGGGGCGCGAGTGAGTCGGGGCGGGAGGGAGTCGGTGCGGGAAGGGGTCGGGCGGGAGCGGGTGTACTGCCCCCAGCCCCTTTCTGCCCCAGGCAACGCTGGGGCGGGCTGCTAGTATATATATGTGATACATATATGCATATTTTAAATACTGATTCGAAAACCTGAAATCTAAAATTTTGTCTATTATGATTTTGTTGATTTTTGACACTAGCACTTTATATACTATTTAAATACAACCCTATAGGAGTTTCCATATTTTGTGCATTATTCATACTTCTTGCTATGGATGATTGATAGATATTTTTCGCCCACTTTGGGCAAGATGATAAATCACAGTGTAATGTTTACATTCAATTTTTTCCCTGACTAATGTGCAATACTAACGTAACAATGAATTCCATACTGGCTTTTAGACAACATAATTTTATTGTTCTAAAATGAAATGGTTTTTATAATAGTTTTCCTTTTTCTATTTTTTTAAGGAAATCAATAATATTTATGCTGTGTATATATATTAACTTCATATTTATGACGTGTATATATATATATTTATGTCTTTTAAGAAAACGACTTTTTCTAGATATAGACTGTATTATATTTATGTGTTTGCGTATTTTGCACATTAATATGACCATCGCACTACAATTTAGTGTGGGAAGCAGGGATCCCTTTGAATGTTGTCAAATAGGGCACTATGCCCAGTATTACTTCCTGTATTGCTACTGTGACTTTAAAAATGTATGAATGTGCACTGGTCACATGACCACCCAAACTATATATGTCACCTCCTATTTTCCTTGCATGACATGTGATCAAGCCTCGGCTGAGGCGAAACGCGTCATGACGACTGGTGGGCTGCATATTCACAATAAATTGCACTGAAACTGGAAACGCGCTTATCTGGTGGCTTTATTCTCCTTTTCCGAGTTGCTTCGTATGCAGTGTTTGAACTCTGGAAACTCGAAGAAATATATATATATATATATATATATATATATATATAGTGAGATACATAAAAGGCTTTGAGACTGCCTTCTGTTATTGATCTGTCTGTCATTTACACTCTGCTTCCATCAATGACAGTGTACTGACCGGGGTAATGGCTCAGTCCCCATCAGTTGTCATGCCCTATGAATGACTGCAGTTTCTGATCACATGTGCTGATGCACCTGAACATGAATGCGCTTCAGTGTCAGGGCTCGTTGAACAGTCCTTTAGTTTTCAGTTTGCTCTTTTCATTTCTTTGCTTCTCCTTTTTAAATGTATTGTTTCTTAAGAGGATACTGCAGCTCTCCAGGCAATGCTTACAAGTCACTTGCTTGCCACCCATTACTTCTGCAGCGTTCTGCATCTCATAAGGCCACTTCCTGTAAATCAGACTAGCGTTTTGGAATCCTGGAGTCCATAGTATACACTTCTTTTTACCATTCCAAGATGCCCAACACTTTGGTTCTAAACATAACGACCACGCTTCAACTTTAAAACATTAATGATAGACTATATACAATACCTCCCCAAGCTGGACACCCACTGCCATATTTAGTTTCATTATTGCAAGCATAGGCCTTCCACGTTTAGACAGCAGCAGGTTTCTTTTGCCTGCTTGTATTCTATTAATTTATCTTAAATATGTTGTTGAGTGTGTTTGTTTTATAGTGGTTGTGTGAGATGGTGAATGCAAAAATATATCAGTGGATGGATGAGTGGATGCATGAGTGAAAAGAGGGATGGCAGAGTGAATATATGATTACAATTTGAGTGTCTAAACGCATCAATATCACAAAAATCACTTTAATTTATTACCAGACCTATTGTTATTGCCATTGCTTGTTGTAATTGTTTACATGCTATTGTATACCCATTAGGTATTGTGTACGTCTATGGAAATATTGCCAAATTAAAAATAAATTAAATATCAAAAAATACTTCTAATACCTTTATGATAATATAAGTATCTAAATGTCAAAACATAGTGCCATGACAACAGGCCAATCACAATTTTGCACTTTTTCTTGTTTATGTAGTTGCACTATCCAAGAAGGGTGTGTTACTTCACAATCCATAAGTAAATAACTGATGAGCTTGCTAGTTGGTTCCAAGTAAGGCCTGCAGCTGTCATTTCCATGAAGCTTCCCCCCCCACACACACACCCCACAGGGAAAAATTCAAAGTGCTGCAGGGGAACAAAAGAGGAATGGAGACGTGGAAGGAGGAAGGGAAGGATAAAAGCATATTAAAGAGTGGAAGGGAATGAAATGAGGGAAAAGATAAAAGGTGACATGGGTTACTAGTACAAAATATTGAATTGTGTCTTGTTAACGGAGTGTAAGCAGTTCATCAACATAGTCCTGCACATAACAATTCGACTATCTATATAACAAGCATTTACAATGCAACGGTCTCGCCTTTGAAAAAGTTAGAGCTATTGGCATTGTAAATGACAACATTTTTATTTGTGTTGGTTTTGAAAATAGATAAATAAATGGCACTGTCATTTACAATGCCAATAGCTTAATCTCTCGCAAATGCCACACACAGACCCACACAGAGTCCCACACACATACATACCTACAGACCCACACGGAGAGCCACACACACACACACAGAGCCGCACACTTCCAGTAGTCGGTGGGCAGCGTGGAGCAGACCAGCACCCAGCCTGACAGGGCCAGCAGGAAGGCCACGATCTCCCCCGCCATGCTAGCCATGGTCACCGGCGAGGGTCACAGGGCACAGGTGTCAGAGATGAGGGTACGGGTGAGAGCTGAGGGCAGGGGTAAGAGCTGAGGGCAAAGGGGTGAGAGCTGAGGGCAGAGGGGTGAGAGCTGAGGGCTTAGGAAGAGCTGAGGGCACAGGGCAGGGTAAGAACTGAGGACAGAGGGGTAAGAGCTGAGGGCGGAGGGGTAAGAGCTGAGGGCGGAGGGGTAAGAGTGGAGGGCAGAGGGGTAAGAGCGGAGGGCACAGGGGTAAGAGCTGAGGGCACAGGGGTAAGAGCTGAGGGCACAGGGGTAAGAGCTGAAGTCACAGGTAAGAGCGGAGCGCACAGGGGTAAGAGCGGAGGGCACACAGGTAAGAGCTGAGGGCACAAGGGTAAGAGCTGAGGGCACAGGGGTAAGAGCTGATGGCACAGGGGTAAGAGCTGAGGGCACAGGGGTAAGAGCTGAAGGCACAGGTGAGGGCAGCGTGGTGAGGGCTGGAGGCCTGGGTTGAGGTCAGAGGGCACAGGTGCCAGAAGTGAGGGCCTAGGAAGAGCTGAGGGCAGAGGGGTAAGAGCTGAGAGTACAGGGGTAAGAAGTGAGTGAGGGCCCGGGGTGAGATCAGATGGCAAAGCAGCAACTTTGGCCTCTGCATTGTCTGAAATAATAGTAAAAATGTCTCCCTAGTGCTCGTTTAGTGCCTTTGGTACTTAAATCCAGCAACTCCAACAGGTAATGAGCCAAGGAAACCACCCTTGCCTCTATGAGACGATCAATCTGTTGCTGACCCACCACTAGTTGCATGTGCTACTTCTGTGTGGGTGCTCTGTTTGACACAAAGTTACTTTCTACAGCCTTGTGTGGGTTTGAGGCATGTCAGGTGCCTGCATGGCATAAATGTTCCCTTTACAAAACTCGTGAGCACTTCCCAAGACTGTGTTGTGGTCCGCAATTGAAAATATGTGCTAATCATTAATATGGGATGGTTATTATAGGCGATATTACACGTATTTGTCCTATTGGTCACGCTTACAGTGTCCAGTTCCTGAACGCAGATTCTACAGGATGTTCGGAACAGGCAACTTAGTTAACAAATAAGACCTAAGCAAAATATAAATCATTTCTGCATACATATATACTGACATGATGCTTGGTAAAATTACGTTCGATTGATTAAAACCCTCTATATAAAACCCCATATGTATATTTAGGTGTCAATATTTATATGGTCTACTGTCCTCATCCTCGGTCATATTTTCCTCATTGCTTCGCCCTCGGATTCTTGTTCACCATTGCTCTACACCTGTTAACAGCATCCCGCAGCTCAGCTGCCATCCATTTCCCGTCTTTCCCTCCACTGTTGATTTATCTTCCCAGCTTATTTCGACTCCCCTTTTCAACAGACCCACGATTGCCAACTCTTCTATGCTTCCCGCTTTCATAGAGTAATTTCTATTGCCATACGCGCTCTTTCGCCAATTCTTAATTGTGTTTCTTTATCACCCACTTGTTTCTCCAACACACCGCTTTCTACTGCGCACTCTTAAAACCCTGTTTCGTTCCCACCACTTTACTCAGACTACATGTGAATCTCGCTTCTCGGTCTCCTCTTCGATTCTATCTTCACTTCAGTTTCCTGACTGGCCTCACTTCTTGTCCCATTCACTTTCTGATGGTCCCCTGTAATAAAAGATGATCCGAAGGCAAGCGCTGTAGATAGAAGTCTTCTTTGTTGCATTTAAAGCAACACCCACAAGTATGTGCTGCCGCTCGACTCCAGGACTCCGGGCAACTGACTAACGTTGACCGGAGTGCTAGAACCGAACGGAGCCATGGAACAGGATACGAACAATAACATGGAGTGTTCCCTCGTGCTGAGCACAGCACGAGGGAAAGAGGCATAAGGCATATACTACAACTTCTCCCTCTTCACAACATTTGAAAGTTGAAAGCAAAGGAATAAAAACATGTGAAGGAAAGAAAAGAAAACAAGAACATTTCAACCTAAAACATAATCATTAAACCTGACAGGTAACTTCCTACATCGTACAGATGAACCAGAAGTTTGACGTGGGACTTCCCCTTCAACCTCAGAAACAATGGAGGAAGGAGAAGAACTTGACAGTGTCTCTGATTGTTCAGAAGAAGAACTCGAGGAAGAGGAATCCGTGGAAAAAGGCACATCTAACCAAAAAGACCAGTCACACTGATCAAATTGCTCCTTTGTAAGATTCAATAAAGAACAAGCTTGTGAAATGGTCAAGTGGACTAAAGCTCTCTTATTCCACCATCCTCTACTGCCAAGTAAAGCAGAAGCTTTACTAACAGAAGTAACCTGGACTGGGGTAGAGAATTTGGAGAGACCTTTAGAAACTCTTCTTGGGTTTTTGATAAGAACCCAATCGCCGATTTTTAAATCAGCTGAATTGAAACACTTACCCAAATCATGTTTTTCCTTCATGATAGTCTGCTTTTGTAAAACTCTATTAGACAAATTAACATCACAAGGTTCATGGACTTGGGTTTCAACATTCCTCTGAGACAACCACTTGGGGCACAATTTGGTATGAACGTTCCTATTTCTCAACAAGGAAAAAGGGGACACACCAGTTGTACTATGAGGAGAAATATTGTACGACCAGAACTTCTCCTCAAGAAAATTCTTGACATCATTGTGAGAGGAAATGGCAGTTTGAATAGCATCTTTGAGAAGTCTATTAGCCCGTTCAACCAAACCGTTTGAAGTGGGTGAGTAAAGGGCCACTTTAAAATGAACGACATCATGTTCTAGTAAAAATGAGGTAAATTTTTCGGATATGAAATGGGAACCATTATCGGTAACTACCACAGAAGGACAGCCTTCAATAATAAAAATTCTTTTCAAGAATTTGATTGCGTTGGCAGAAGAGGGGGAATCACAAAACATGTGATACAACCATTTTGAATGATAGTCAATTAGAACAATTACGTATTTCATTTTGTGAGGAAGAACATCAAATGGGCCAGAAAAATCCAAGCCAACCTTTTCCCACGGTTTATCCGGAAAAGGAACGGGATGAAGAGGTGTATTCATAAGTTTCCATTTTTTATCCGAAAGTAAGCATTCATTGCAGGAATCAATGAAAAATTTTACCTGAGACTCAATAGAAGGCCACCAAAAATGGGATTTGATAAGTTGAGACGTTTTGGTGATGCCAAGATGGCCTTGGTGTGCAAATTTAATGATATCAGGTCTGATATCAGAAGGGGGAACAAAAACATCATGTCTCATTATCAAATTGTTAACTAAGGAAAGTTCAGAAGAAATCATAGCAAATGCTTTTAACTCATTAGGCAGTTTCCTATTCTCAGGCCAGCCTTTGGAAATATATTGCGCAACTAATTGTAAGTTATGATCATTCTCAAATGCTTTGGACCAAGATTCTTCTGTGATGCCTGGACAAAACTTTGTCGCATCAAGAGTGGCAACTACACACTCGATGTCACCAATTTCTTGCAAATTAGAAGAATCATTAAGCCACATGCGAGATAAGCAGTCAGCGCGAAAGTTCTTGCCACCAGAAATGTGCTTAATATTGAAATGGACCTCATGTAATTTTGATAAGAGTCTGACAAGTCTTGAAGAAGCTCTCCCTAGACCATCACCATTGAGAAGCTGTGTGAGGGGCTTGTGATCAGTATACAAATCAAATTCTCGTCCCCATATGTAATTTTTGAACTTCTCAATGGCCAAAACGCAAGCCAAGGACTCTCGCTCGGTAGTGCTATAATGTGTTTCGGAATCTTTGAGTCTCCTGGAAGAAAAAGCAACTGTGTGCTCCTTTCCTGAGACCCACTGTCCCAAAACAGCACCTAAGCCCGTCAAGCTAGCGTCAACCATAATGAAACATTTAGCAGAATCTTGAAAAGGATGTAATGCAGGTGCTCCAACAAGCATGTTCTTGATGTGAGCAAAAGAGGCATCAACTTCTTCTGACCAAACAAATTTTGAACCTTTGCGAAGCAAGGAACGAAGAGGTTCAACAATTTGTGCATAGCCTTTGACAAAACGGGCATAATACTCTGCTAAACCCAGGAAGGAGCGAAGGGAATCCTTGTCTTTGGGAGGAGAAGCATGAGTGATGGCTTCAATAAGAGAGGACTTGGGTCTTATGCCTTCGGAAGTTAAAGTGTGACCTAAGTAATCCAAAGACTGAGAGCCAAACTTACATTTGTCAGCTCTGACCGTCATGCCTGATTCGTTAAGTTTACTTAAAACAGAAGTCAGATGTGACAAATGCGAATTCCAGTCAGGAGAAAAGACCAAAATGTCATCCTGGTAGGCTTGTACACCAGGAATAGACTCAAATAGATGATCCATTATTTTTTGAAAGACACTAGCAGCACTGGCAAATCCAAAGGGAAGTTTCAAATATTTATAAACCCCAAATGGGGTCACGAATGTGGTCAGATCCTGAGAGGCCTCAGTGAGAGGAACCTGATGATATGCCGAACGCAAATCTATTAAAGAAAAATATTTTGCACCACCCAGATTGGCCAGGAGATCATGAATTTTGGGGAGGGGGTGGCAATCAACCAAAATATTTTTGTTTAATGTGCGTAAGTCGGCACATAGCGTGACCTCGCCATTCTTTTTCCGAACAATAACAATCGGCGAAACCCATTCAGAAGAGTCTGAAGGTGCAATGATACCATCATTTTTAAGAGAAGTAAGTACAGACTTAAGTTCATCCCTAGCGCTAATGGGAACAGGGCGAACTTTATGAACTATGGGCTGAGCAGAAGCTTTCAATTTGATCTCATGTCGAAAACCTTTGACAGTACCTGGTTGGTTAGAAAAGACTTTTGGAAATTTGTCCAAAATGTGTTTGATGTCAGACTCATGATCATTGACGAGGAGACATTCGGAAACAAAAGGTGGAGCGGGAGAGTAACCCTCCGGAGGATCACCAACTCTAATGGGATCATCAGAACCAGGCACTAAGAAAAGACCCATTTTGGCGAGATCTTGCCATCCAACAATATTGCGATCATTAATGGCAACGTACATTTTGGTAATAATAGATCTGTTAAAGCATTCTAGCCTATAGTTAAAATAACCAAGCATGACAATGTCAAATTCTCCGAATGCTTTAGGACTGAGGTCGGATTCAATCAAAGAAATGGAGTTATTCCATTTTTCATTAAATAATACATCGTTCAAAATGGTTATTGGAGATCCGGAATCTGCCATTACCAAAATTTCAATGTCACCAAAGAGAGCAGAGCAAAAAGGACCTTTAACCAATTTGGGAACATGAATGTAATTGCATTGGATAGAAACTACCATATCTTGAAATTCATCAATACAATCATCCATATCAGGACAAACAATGTTATTAACAGAAGGTTTGTTTGACCTCTTAAATGATCTGCAAAGACCTTGAAAATGTCCTATTTTTTTTACATAAAACACATCTTTTGCCAAGAGCAGGACAAGCAGGATTGTTGCCAATATGGGATTTGTAACCGCACCTGTAACAAAAGGGGTTAGGTTTTTTTTGCAAATGTTTAAAAGACTTATTCACGTTAACAGCATTAACAGAACTAGGATTGTCAACCGAAGAAGAATGAAACGAAGTATGAGGTTGATCTTTCTGAAGAGCATTGGATGTTGTAATGGACCTTTCAATGCTTTTAGCAATGTCAATGGTCTCTTGCAGTGTAGGCTTCTTACAACTCAACAGGCGTTGTTGAATCTTTTTAGAATAGCAAGCGAAAACAAATTGATCCCGGATGTATATGTCAGGATTGGATTCAAATTCGCAAGTGGAAGCTAAAATTCTTAACTGGGCAATGTATTCTTCAATGGATTCATCCTCACGTTGTCTTCTTTTAAAGAAGTTATGTCTTTCAAGCATTTCATTTGGTTCTTCACCATAATGCCGAGCTAAGCGAGACAAAGCTTCCTTATATTCATCCCAGTGATCACCTGCTTCGCCAGAGGGAGGAGGGGATCTAGGAAGATTTTCAAAGACATTCTGTGCAGCAACTCCTAAGCACCCATATAAAATAGCGACTTTTCTCTCAGGAGTGAACTTGACTGTATCAATTGCAACAATATGGTTAGCAAAAGCTCTAACCCACTGACGCCAAGGAAAGTAGGTTTCCCAGGAAGTTGAAGAAAAGGTGGAGGTTGAGCAAATTGTTGAGAAGAAGCCATTTAAAATGAGTTATTTCACAGTTACAGCAAAATTGAATAAATTATAATTAAAACAATGACATGTGCCCAAGAAATGAAAGGAAAATTAAATAAATTAAAACTTATGAACCAAACTGAGATGCAGGCAGTGGTGTGCCTGTCACCGAAAGAAACACACTTTAAAACGAGGAAATAAATTTTGTCATATAAATAAATGTAGGTAAAACCATGAAAATACCAGTATTTGATTTTCAAAATGACGAAGAAATGTCAGCAAAACGAAGCGGAGGTTGAACTTCAGCGTTAATTTCAAGTGAGCTGACTCCGTGTGAGCGTCTAGCGCAGAGCGCGTAGCTGTTGCTAGGCAACCAGCTAAGATGGCCGCCCTGCGTGTACGTGTTGACGGAGAGACGTAGGTGAGGTGAAAGTCAGCTGCGTCGAATGCACGTCAGAGAGGGTGATGACGCGCAAGGAATGCAGAGTACTCACGCGCTCAGAGGCTCGAGACGAACCGTCAACGTCACCGTCTATGAAATGTCGTGTTGCGAGGAAATCCCCAGGAAACAGGCAACATGCAGACCACCGAAGACTGGAAATGAAGGCAGTTCAACGAAGGTTTTAAGGTGAAGTGCCTGAAGGGAGTTGAGAGGGCGAGCTGAAGAAAGTTGGCCGAGTATCTCCTGGTGGGTGTTTAGAAGAGGTTCAGGACCCGCTCTTCGCCAATTGTAATAAAAGATGATCCGAAGGCAAGCGCTGTAGATAGAAGTCTTCTTTATTGCATTTAAAGCAACACCCACAGGTATGTGCTGCCGCTCGACTCCAGGACTCCGGGCAACTGACTAACGTTGACCGGAGTGCTAGAACCGAACGGAGCCATGGAACAGGATACGAACAATAACATGGAGTGTTCCCTCGTGCTGAGCACAGCACGAGGGAAAGAGGCATAAGGCATATACTACCTCACTCACCAACTCTTGGATACCACTTTCTCCCCCCTACCATCCAGGTATCCTCCTCGTTTGTATCTGTAACGTGTAAGTATGTAAATTTACTCATGTACTTGGTTCTATCGTGAAGCGCTCCGACACCTTTGGGTAAAGTCCGCGCTTTATAAAATTGCATAAATAAATAAATACAATTTCCCCCGTTGCTTTTTATTCTACTCGCTGAGCCTTTCCTTCTGCACTCACCCATTCGCTCGCTGTGTGGCTGAAAGTGTAGAGCGCTACTTGGCTGGCTACGTCCAGAATTCCCCGAATATAGGGATCATGTCTACGCAGAGCAGCCAAGCTAATGTCCAAGCCCTTCTCCAGGAGCAGTCCGCTCACCGCTACCCCAGAGGCAGCCATCTTGCCCTCAGCAGGCACCGGCGCCATAGACACAGAGAGCGGACTAGGGCCGCACTGTTCAAACCTGTACACAATAGCCGAAACTACCATTTTAGGAAGGGAGATAATGGGCCCTGGGTGAAGAGATTTGAAGCGAGGAAAATAGAGTCAAGTACAACAAACCTTAAAAGCGAAGAGTTTTACACTACCTGTTGAAAATATAACACTTAAACATTATTAAAAACAATTCGTAATACTCGATACTTAAAAATATTGCCACACCTGTCAAATCCAGCAAGCTAATATTCCATAACTAAAGGCAAATGTAATTTCTGACCTGCTTATTTAAGTATTTCACACTATCTACTTGTTAGATAATTGACAAAATGTGGACAGATTTCGCCATTTCAACATGGGTGCTGAGTTTACACATTAAGAGAAGCCTCTCAAACTGTGATTCTTTAAGTATCATTGCCACACGCCCACCGCCGCGATGACGATCAGAAAAGGGTGGAGAGGGAAGAAATCGCGGGAACGCCCACGAATCTGGTCCAGCCATGACGGACAGATCTCTGTTCCAATGGCTAGCCTCCATTTATGGAGCTAGCCAATGGAACAGAGGGCGGATTCCCAAGCCTCCAACTTAATGCCTCTAAGACCGAGGTCATTATTTTTGGTAGGGAAAGTGGGTTATGGGGAGATCAATGGTGGCCTTCTGAACTAGGCCCTGTTCCCACCCCCGTGACTGAAGTCAGAAACCTCGGGGTGTGGTTTGATGACAAGCTCTCTTTTACTTCCCATACTAAACGTGTGGCTGGCACATGCTTAGGTACTCTGCAGTGTCTTCGACCTATTTTTAAGTTTTTTGATGCGGAGACCAGACAGATTATAGTCCAAGCCCTGGTTCTTACCAGATTGGACTACGCCAGCTCTCTGTTTCTGGGTCTAAATCAGGCCGAGCTATCCCGCCTCCAGAGGGTCCAAAATGCGGCGGCCAGGATGCTAGTCGGCCTCCCGAAGCTTGTCTCGGCTCGTCGAACTATCCAAGATCTCCATTGGCTACCGGTAGGGCAAAGAATTAAGTTTAAAGCTCTCTGCTTAACTTTTAAAATTCTTAAATTAGCCTCCCCTCCTATTCTCTCACAGACTATTCTTCATTATGTCCCTGCCAGAGCTCTCCGCTCTGCTGGATTAAATCTTGCCATTGTGCCACGTTTTAAAAAAACTAGAATGGGTGGACGCTCTTTCTCAGTGCTGGCTGCAGCCCTTTGGAACTCCCTGCCAGCCCCTCTCCGTTCCATCCCTGACTTGCTTCCTTTTAGGAAGGAATTAAAAACCTTCCTATTTTCTACAGTTTAGGCCCTTTTCTTTGACCTTCTCTGATGTGTTGTGTTACTCAAATCTCCAAAGCGCCGGGACGCCACTTGGCTGCGGCATCCGCGCGCTATATAAAATAAAATAACATAACATAACATAACATAGTAATCTCATTAGGTTTTCGCCTGCGTGAAAAGCTGCCCACAGTGCGTAGCTTTCACTTAGGCGAAACCTAAAAATTAATCTACAAATGTAACCGTGTAATCCTTTAACCTTCGTCGTAAGCACACTGATTTAAAATGGCTGCACCATGGATTGTGTGCAGCCCATTGGGTGAACGTTGCTAAAGAGAGTCAGGGCGGGGACTAAGTGGATGTTGTTGTCTTTAACTGCCTGTTTAGTGGGTTAAACTAGGCCTCGAGGAGATGGCTATAAGAACGAATATCCAAGACACAGTGGAGTCTTCAGAAAGGGCAAACAAGGAATAATATTATGACAGCTATTTATGACTGCAGAGCACACACTAGAGTCCACGTGCTCGTCTATATAAAAAGCAATGGTGAAAAGTGCACCTCAGAGTCAATATGCCTGGTATTTGTTGTGCTGTCATATGATGGTGAAGTGATGTTGTGTTTATATTCTTAGTTTATCAGATTCAGTTCCTGGCTCATGGCTGACTGTATGTGTGACCTTATGGCAGTCATTTCTCGTTGTTTCTCAGAGTGCCCAGGCAGGAAAGTTTTATCAATGCTTTACAAAGGCTGAGTTACTCGTCCTATAGGAATGCAAGGGCTTATATTTATTGCCACGGCAGTCTTTAGAATATGCTTGGCCACAGCTTGGCTAGACCCCAATCCTCCTGCTTTTCAACAATGGCGGGCGAGACTCTTGGCTACATATAATCCAGAAATGGCTATATATCGGAGGAAGGGTAGAAGCAGACAAAGGACAGGGCTGGAAATCTGGGATCCCCTGACACGCTGGATACAGAATCTGGCTTAATAATTTACCTATGTCAAATATTGTGAATTTATATAGGAAATGTATATTATTAGTCTCAAAATATTGTTACAAAATGTCATATCATTAACCGTGTACAAACATGTATGCATTCATGCCTGGGGGAGACGGGGGGGGGGGGAGTCTATATTTGCTTTTTTGGGGGAATGTTATGTAAAATTGGGGTTGAAAAAATATATCAATAAAGACTTGTTTAAAAAAAAACAAAGGCTGAGTTCAGTGTCAAGGAACCTTTGAGATAACACCGTATGTTTTCCTTCCATGAACGAAAAAATGAGAACCATAAAATTAAGAAATGGTAACACATTGTCTATACCCCAAAAAAAGACTTTGTGACCGACGCTATTAAATGACCAGTGCTCTTTTATCGTAAGACCGCCTCTGTCCAATTCTTGTGAAGCTGGCAATTTTGCCCACACAGACCAAAAGATACTCAGATCCTTCTGGGAGATCCTTGGGTCCAGGCCGGGCCTCCTGGCTTTGTTTACTATGGGTTTCTTTGCACCACATTTGGAAATGCTGGTGATCTAGATGGTCTTGTGAAACAGCGATGCTTCCTCAGCAGTGGATGTCTGGGGTGGAGAACCAGCTTATCTTGTCTTTCGCTTCGTGCCTGTGAATTGTGTGGGCTTTTGAGTCTGAAGGTGGATTCAGGGATGCCCCGCAGTGGGGAGTTATGCCGTTGTGGGCCACACGCTGCATCCAGTGCTACGGAAGAAGCACCCTCTACCTAGCTGCAATCTTTTCCTGGGCCTGCAGCTGCACCCCATTTACCCAATTATTCTTTTCAGGGTAGCTTCTTTGAGTGTACAAGATGGTGATTTTAGCATCACAACCCCTTTGTTCATACCTTTTGCAGTGAAAAAAAACAGATGCTTTTTTCTGCAGCACTTTTTCCCATTTTGTTTTAAATTTTGGCCAATTTCTCGGTTCCGTTCCTGGGGAATCCACAAAACCCTGGGTACTTTTAGAATCCCCAAGATGTTGGGAAAAAAGGATGCAAATTTGGTGTTGATACCTTTTGTGGACAAAAGGTTACAGGGGCCTAAGCGTGAACTATGCCAAATAGCCAAAAAAAAAAGGCTTAGCGGGGAGGGGCGGTGGGGGGAGGGCCTAGCAGCAAAGGGGTTAAGTAATACTTTTTTATGCCCCTATAAAAACAGTGTTCGCACCGCTTCTAATCACAGAAACTGGTTAGGGTGACCACATCCCTCCCGGCCATTACAGACACTGTTTCTAGTCCTCTACTTTTTTTTCTGATGGCCTCATTCTGGGTACTGTAGTCCTATTTTGCTTCTGTTTAAATAATTAACATAACTCACTTTCAATCAATGAACTGTAGGTGAAAATGCCAGGACTGGAGACAGAGTTTATAATGACGCGACTTGAGTTGGTCACACTAGTACCACTGTCATCACAGTGGGCAACACAAACAATTGCTCATATTCACAAAGTCTGACCCCTCTCTCTGTAGACACGAAGGTGGTTTAATTGCCAGCAATGGCTGCTGGTTTCTTTTTTTTTGTTTCTTTTGTCTCTACATTTTCGTGAATGTCTTTCACTCAATTAAGTGACTTCACTAAACAGGGGTGTAGATGGTAACTGTGTGAGCCCAGTAACTCATATCATACTTCAGTAATTGAAAGAACTGAGTAAAGCTGCCTTTTTTTAGCGCCCCGCCCATCATTATGTACACGGTCTAGAATCGTGTTCCAACCCTTCACCAAACAAAGGTAGTGCTGACAAAGCGGTTCTGAAACATAAAAGAAGAAATATGGCTCACAGCACAGCAATCACAGTGGCTTTCTGTGTTGCCCTCCTTGTAGACATAAAACCATTGCAAAGCAAGTCAACAAAGCACCTAATAGTCCACACTCCTGAATATTCTGTGCCATATAAACAAATAGGTGGGTCAGCGAGTTGCCAATCAGCACTAGCATTCTTAGGGCCAGATGTAGGTAAATCCGATTTACCGACTTTTAAATACCGAGTCATACCGAATCGGTATTTAAAAGTCGGTAAATTGGAAGGAGGCAGATGTAGGTAAAAAATTACTGAATCTGTAAGAGTCGGTATTTACAGATTCTGTAAATACCGATTCTGTATTTCCCATTGATTCCTATGGGCCTTGAAGCCCATAGGAATCAAAAAGAAATACAGATTCGGTATTTACAGAATCGGTAAATACTGAATCCTGCAAGGGTGCAGGGGGTGTCACTTTGACACCCTCTAGCAACCCAATTCTGGACTTGTGTGCAATGTGGGACACAGACATGCCCTAAGGGCATGTCTGAGTGTCACAGTGCACAGGTGTGAATGCACAGATGTGCATACACACCTGAATTCGGTATTTTACCACCCAATAGGATTGGGTGGTAAAATACCGATTTTTAAGGGCCTGTGGCACTCTTAGGAGTGCCACCTATATGTGGTTTTTCCGAATCGGTAAATATACCGATTCGGTATTTTACCGATTTTGTAAATTTACCGATTCGGTAACTTTACAGAAATGGTAAAATATAGGCCCCCTACATCTGGAAACCTTAATACCGGTCGGTAACGGCCGATTTCGGCCGTTACCGACCGGTATTAGGGCTCCTACATCTGGAAACCCAAATACCGGTCGGTAACGGCCGATTTCGGCCATTACCGACCGGTATTAGGGCTCCTACATCTGGCCCTTAGTGATCTAAAGGCCACAGATCTCAATCCTAGCAAAAAAAACTCAGACTTCCACCTTTTCGTGATAAATAAATGGACTGCAGTGAAACGGGGAACTTGTAACATCCTTTGCTATAGTGCTTAGAAACGGCAAGAGATGGTATGAAGCGCTATATGAAAACAGATTGCAATTGTTGGTCTTCTCATTGCTGACAGACACCACATCCTGAGAGTCACTTTTAGTCTGTCCTGGGTTTTTAGCTCAAAGCACTTTGTATTTTGTATTTACCTGAATTAATGGGAGCATCGGAGTCCGAAGATGCAAAGGAGGTTTGGCTATAAAACCAGGACTGTGTGCAGGTTTTCTTCATGGCATGGGGCTAGTGGCCATCTCTTAAAATATCTCCTTCTTTAGCAACATGGATAATGGGGGGTGGGGGTATAAGCAAGGTGCAGCCCATCTCTCCGCTATGAATATTTTTGGCTAGAATACCTCATTATCATTATACCAAGACGTCAAACAGTGCACAGCAGGTCAGCTCGCCAGCTGTGGGACCCTGAGTGATCACTTGTTCAGCAATGAGTACCTCTGTCTCCTGTCTTCACAGAAGTACCTATTGTGTGTGTGTTTTTTTGTGTGGAAAAAAACAAAAGTTAAAGTAATTTTCTGGTTGGGAGAAAATGTCAATGTTGCTCAGATATGAGTTTACTCGTCACATTTAGTCTGTAATTTACCATCGCCTGTTCATTTATGCAAGGGCGTTGTGTCTTGGGTGGACTCACGAATGTTCATTGAATTCAACTTAACTAAAATTGTCCGACCTGGCTTTGCATCAAATCTTTTTGTCAGGTGAAATCTGGTGCAAATAAGAGGAAAAACAGTATAATGGGTCGATAACTACTCAGCGAATTGAAGAGTCGATAAATGGCAGGAAACGACGATGAAATGCCAAAATAAATGTATTAGAAGTATCTAACAGCCTCCTCCTACCAGTACAGCGTTGTTCCCTCTCAATTGCCGATCAGTCTAAATTACAATCCAAATTCTACATGACATCACTTGGAATGGCATGACCTTCCTTACTACACAACACATATGTCAATTACAGAATGATATGGCAATATCATGGACTGGCATGACCTTCCATACTACACATATGTCAATTACAGAAAGTCCCCATGACAGGGCTCAAAATCCTGCATTTGTCCGCACATCAGCGTTTGTATCTCAAGTACAACCGCACACTAGGCACCCTGTCTTTTTTTGCCTCATAGTGCACGCCAGAGCAACGAACAAAGGTAGGTTCTTTGTCACTGTTTATGCCTCACAACAGTTCATTATGCAATACTCTGTTGCGTCAAGGATAGTAAATTTAGACCAATGTGTCTAAAACAGCGCTACTGAAAAAGCAGAAATGGCTGCTATCGTCAAACATGATACGTGGCAACGTGGCAGCGCTTCAGGGAGATTTGTACCAGTTTCCATGCACTTATGTTCTTGGACATCGACTAGGGGAAGTGTAAACTCTGCTTTCTCTTTGATTCTCTTCTTCCACACCTGACAATCTCCATTGAGTCAATATGCCTGTTTGTATCCAGCAGAAATCATTTGTAGGGGTCTACGGGATTTTCCACAATAGTTTCCTGTTTGGAAGCCCCGTAAAGCAATATTAGGTATATTGGCGCATGTATCAGAAGTACTTTGAATTAACTTAATAGAAACTTGGGTAACTGGGCAATAGGCAGATGCCTCAGAACGGTTGGTAGGACTGGGGCTGTCAACTTGTCAGGTTGATATCCTACCTACGGCTGACAAAGAATCAATAACAAGTCAGTCCCGGTGTCTAGTGATGGCGGGTAGACAGATTCAGTCATCTGTTAGGCCGATGTCTATGATAGGCTCCTAGGACTGGGCTACTAAGTCGTCAGCAGATCTGTCATCCTAAAGGTCAGTAGGGCTGGCAGTCATCCCCATACCAGATAGGACCTGCCATGAGACTGGCTCTCCACGGCCATATGAACCTTCGGGAAGAGACACTTGATTAGGAAATCTCTCCGTTTATCCCCCAGACCTCCAAACTCTGCTGACTCAAAGAGTGATAGATCTCCAGACTTTGAATGACCTGCTTTTGCGTGCAGTACTTGTGGCTTCGCAACGGGGAACGTCCTTTACAACTGAACTTTTAAAAAGAAGTACCGTTACGACGCAGGTTTAACAACGATAGTCATTACAACGACTTTCGCTGGAGGGCGCTCTAGGATAGGTAATAGTTTAATTTACAATCCAACACCTTCCCTACTGTCCACTGGGACTGGAGTTGGAATAGTAAATTAAACTATTCACTATCCAGCGCCCCCCAACGCAAGTCATTGTAACGACTTGCGTTGTAAAACTTGCGTCGTAACGGTACGCGTTGTAAAAGCACGCGTTGTACCGTCATACATCCTTCGCAACGTTGTAAATATTCTACACTCCTACTCAACTCACTGCTAGATAAGGCCGCGGTTGCTGCAGTTCCTACCACTGAAGAGGCAGAGCTAATGGGTTTGGCGATTGAATTGACTTTTTAGCTGAGCAGATGGCTCAACAGCACCTCTTTTCAAACGAATTGTTTCTGCCACTGCTTTGGTTAAACTTTATGGTCAGAAACTTAGGCCCCACTAGCAAAATGTGCCTAGAAGCGTACTATCTGCAATTAAATTTACCTACAAACCCTTTTTTGAAAAACCTCCAGCCTTAAAAGTTTGAAAACCTTAAGAGGATTTGAAAATGGTACTCGTTTAAAAGTGCTTGCGTGACCCAGTCAATAATGTCCATTGCAAAGGCCCACAGTTTACCTGCACTCTTCCCTCTGGTAGGAGGCCGCATGGAAGTGAAGGTACACCGTATTGACAATGCAGGCACAGGAAGATCCAGGAAGTGACGTGAGGTTTGCATGCCCCCGAAGGTGGCATTTGGAAGGAAGTAGCAGGAGGATCTCTCCCCTCCCACTTCCAGGAACTGCTATCACTGGATTCGGGAGCAGTAGGCCCCTCACACACCTGGGCTCCGGTTACACTGCACCTGCTGGTAGCTACGCCCATGCGCCATACAACATATGACCTCGTAATGCGGAAAATGTACTGCTTGAGCCCCCCACCTTCAACAGGGAAAGATTGATGGCTCAATCCTTCTCAGGCAATGCAGTTAGAATCTGGAACTCGCTTCCTCCACCTCTACCCGGACCTTCAAAAATGACCTCAAATCTCTTCTCTACCAGAACTAATACATCCCTTTCCATTCCCTCAAGGAAGTTCTTTCAATATTGTGAATTTGTAATCTATGCCTGTACGGTCTTCATCCTACTGTTTTTTTTTTGTGTGACTGCCATCTATTGTATTATTTTACTTGTTCTTCTTTCTCGTTTGTACCTGTAACGTGTAAATATGTGAAATTCTCCTCTTGTAAGGTACATGGGGCCTCATTTATGAGAAATGACACATCGCTGCGTGAAAGCAGCGATGCGTCACTTCTCAGTGCGCACTCCTTGCGGCATTAATGATGCGTCATATTTAGAGTATGACGCATCATTGCGCAAAGAGTTACAGATACTTCAGTATTTCTGACGTATCTGTAAGCGCAAAAGTGACGCATTGCTGGAGTGTGACACAAAAGTGACACAACTCCAGCAATGTGTCCTTTCACATGGGGCAAGCCCCATGTGAAAGGGCCTGCGTCAGTCTTACGCCTGCTGTGAGGCAGGTGTACGAAATTGACGCATTTGTGTCCTAGAAGTGACGCAGTTAAATCTTATAGATTTCACTGCGTCACTTCCATGACCCTTCCTTGCGTCAATACGCCCCCTTGCACACATTATACCTGGCGCAGGTATAATCTGGCGCAGGGGTTTACAAAGTGACGCATCTACCTAGATGCGTCACTTTGTAAATATGGCGCAACAAGGTGCATTTTTTACGCCACTGGTGCGTCACAAAAAGTGACGCAACGGCGACGTAAAAGTGACGCACAGCCTCATAAATGAGGCCCATGGTTCTATTTTGAAACGCTCGAACGCCTTTGGGTGAAGTCCGCGCGATATAAAAATGCATTGAATAAATAAATTAAATAACATGGACCTAGGTTGTGTCAGGCTCGCGCAAAGCAGGGGTACCCGGTTCAGACCGGACCTTGACGCGCGCATATACGTGCACTTTTACATGCCGTCAACGCTGCCCCTCAGTTACTCCTACCCTCCACTGAGACGTCAGCTCAGCTCCCGGTTTATTACCGAACTACAGATGCCGGTGTCTTTGGGAGGGAGGGCGAGGGGTGAGAGAAAAGTAGTCCAAAAATTGTTTGTGTGTGTGTAAAAGGCCGCTTTATTAGGAAACAGGTGCACATTACAAAATACAACCTCGGCAAACGCCTTACAAAACTAAACCTCACTAAATAAATAAATAACTAACCAAACGGGCCCCCAACCCCCAACCCCTACATATTTGGGCCCTCCCCACAATACATCAATAACATTATAACATCCATATACATTACGTCATGATAAAGCATTACATCATCAATAAACATTACGTCATGAATATAAAACATACGTCATCAATAAACTTTATTCATCAAACCAAAATTGAATTAACATTTGTCATGGCCTCCGTAATCATCGATCCTGCCTGACCCTGCACTCCTGCAGAATACCCCTTTTCAAAACTGAACGGTCAAACCATGACCAACCTGCCCCGGCCCCAGTCCAAGAAAATTCTAACGAACTTATAACCAACAATCAACCTAAAACCGAACTGATACACCACGACCCCGCACTGCACCTGCTCCTAGCGACAAATACAAATACAAGAAACAACCCTGCACACCGGTAACCCATAAAACAGCCTTTTGAAAAAGAAAATTATCAAAAAGATAGGAAAAAACGAGGGAGAGAGGCAAAAATACTACAGAAAAACAGGGGGGGAGGGTGGGACAAAAAGTTAAAGCACCTAGCCACCAGGTCACCAAACCTAAAATGGTGGCGGATAGCGGGAAAGGCGGAATTTATACTTGGGCTGGCTGGTCCTACTAGACCAGCCCAAAACTAGAACATTCTGGCAACTTCTGGAAATAACCCCTCGCAGCCCTCCCAAACCGCCCGGGGGAGGAGACCTCCCTTCGGTCGGCTCCCTCCCCCAAGCCCCCCTTGGGAGGGAGGGCGAGGGGTGAGAGAAAAGTAGTCCAAAAATTGTTTGTGTGTGTGTAAAAGGCCGCTTTATTAGGAAACAGGTGCACATTACAAAATACAACCTCGGCAAACGCCTTACAAAACTAAACCTCACTAAATAAATAAATAACTAACCAAACGGGCCCCCAACCCCCAACCCCTACATATTTGGGCCCTCCCCACAATACATCAATAACATTATAACATCCATATACATTACGTCATGATAAAGCATTACATCATCAATAAACATTACGTCATGAATATAAAACATACGTCATCAATAAACTTTATTCATCAAACCAAAATTGAATTAACATTTGTCATGGCCTCCGTAATCATCGATCCTGCCTGACCCTGCACTCCTGCAGAATACCCCTTTTCAAAACTGAACGGTCAAACCATGACCAACCTGCCCCGGCCCCAGTCCAAGAAAATTCTAACGAACTTATAACCAACAATCAACCTAAAACCGAACTGATACACCACGACCCCGCCACCCAGAAAGGTAGGCCAGAGGGGGGGGTGAACACACGGAGCCTTCCTTTCTGCCCCCCAACCGCGTAGCGAACGGAAAGATAATGGGAATCAACGCTGCAAGGCCAAAGCCCGAGCTAACACCTCACGAAGCTCTAAAAGATAAAGGTCCATACCCACACGTGACAAATGTACTCCGTCATCCCGGAAAAACTCTACCGATTCAAATTTTATTTCCCTGTGCGATATCCTACTGAAACCGAGGCCCCTGCAGCAACGAGACACCTCCGAATTCACCTTCTTCCTCGCCCGATCCACAGCCCTGGGGTTCACAGCCCCTCTCCATGACCTACGCGGTATCAATTCTGTCCAAAACACATGGCACCCAGACCAGAGTTCCTTAATGAGGCTTAAATCCCGTTTCATAGCCCGCAGTAATACAACCCCTTTCGTGGCACAAAGATCATTTTCACCCAAATGAATGACTAAAATATCCGGGCATAAACCGCCCACCATGTTATTGTTCAAACAAGGGATTAACTCTCTCCAGAGCATCCCACCTTTACCCTTCCATACAATATTAAACATCCGATCATTAAAGCCGAGTTGTTCTCCAAAGTAGCTCCGTGCCGCCTGGACTCTGGCCCATTTAACGAAGGAATGCCCCACTATCCAGACCGTGACCACCGGCGATCGAGGTCCAGCAACGGATCCTGAAAGAGAAAACACAATTAGAACACATGTCTAGGCTGAGAACGCCTGCGCGTCTTCTGCCGGGCTCCGCACATAGCGCCTGAAACAATTAGAAGACCAGCGCCCCAACCTCATAATATCCGTCTCCGTCCAACCTCTGTGAAAGGCCTCCGTGGCTGCACCTATACGAAAAGAATGAGTACCATATAAACTACTATCCAGCCCAATGTGTTGCAGGGCTTTACGGAGAACCATCCGTAACTGATAAGATGTGACAGGTAAACCATTAATGTGTTGAAATACGAGGGCCTCATCCCCACCCCCGCACCATGAACGCCAGCGCCGCGCCAGCACTAAAGGGCAAGTGAGCTTTGGGACGCGCGCTTGTAACCAAACCCCTTTACCTTTACCCGTTTGATCAGTTTTGGAGCTGGATAGCCAAACATGAACACCTTCGTCATAACAAAAAACATCCCTCCAGTGTAAACCACCCTTCTGCTTGGTCCCCAACAACTCAGAGACCCTAAAAGCTCCAAAAAACATAAACGCCATGAGCATAGAAAAGACACACGCCTCAAAATCATCTGAACATACCAAAGGTAAGACTGTAATTAACCTAGCCAGTATTTGCCAGGATAGTGGAGCCCGAGATCGAACAACATGGCCCTGTTCCCTGGCCCATCCCTCAAGCATTCTCCTGCCTATTTCCCCGGCTGACGGGGTGTAACCCCATAATAACTGTCCCATAAAAGCAATACCCGCTAGTTTCCCCGCTATAGTCACTTTAGTGAGGCCCTTATCCATGAGGTCTAGTATAAAATTAACAACATCCTCTGACCGCTGCGACATATCCTCCCGTCTGACAGCTCCAGAAGCCAAGAATTCCCTCCATGCCAAAGAATAGGCCGTACGTGTGGACACCGATAAAGAACCTACCACCAATTGTACGACCCTACCTCTCCTACACGCCACAGATGAGTCGGCATCCGAGTCGGGGATCTGTCTGCCTCCCTCGCCAGTCCACGGAATCTCCCCCACTGTGAACGAGACAAAGCATCCGCAATGTCATTGTCCACGCCAGGAATGTGTAAAGCACGAAAATGAATGTCGTGTTTCAAACAACCCAGAACGAAAACTCTCATTAATTTCAAAACCTGTTCGTCTCTGGCAGACTGTCGGTTCACAATCTCCACAACAGCCATGTTATCCACACGAAACAAAACCTTCTTGTGTGCCAATTCCTCCCCCCACAGTGTCAAGGCCACCAAAAGAGGGAACAATTCCAAGAAGGTGATGCTGCGACCACCATTCAACCATTCATCCGGCCAACGTTCCGCACACCATCTGCCGTTCCAGAAAAGGCCAAAACCATCACTACCAGCCGCGTCAGAGAACATCTGTACGTCCCACTGGAAATCCACATCCCTGACCAAGGGAACACCATTGAAAGAGATCAAAAAGAACTTCCACATTCTCAAATCTTCCTTTACACCGGCAGACAGGCGCACACGATGATGAGGCAAGTGGTGTCCTGCTAAAGCCCTACCTAGTCTCCTACAAAAAGTCCTACCTGCTCTCACCACCCTACAAGCGAAATTCAAATGACCCAATAGCACTTGGATTTCTTTTACCAAAACTTTCCTTTTGGCCAACATTGTCTCTAGTAGTTGCACCATGTTGCTCCTTTTATCCTCAGGCAAGCGAGCAGACATGAGTATAGAATCAATTTCGATACCCAAGAAGGAAAGGACCGTACTGGGGCCCACTGTCTTTTCCGGAGCTAAAGGAACTCCTAGATCCTCCATGAGCCCATGGAATGTGTCCAGAGCTGCCTGGCACTCCGCGGAGCCCGGGGATCCAACAAAGAAAAAGTCGTCAAGGTAATGTGTCACTAGGGAATGACCAGTCTGATTCGAGAAATACCACTGTAAGAAAGTGCTAAAACATTCAAACAGCGCACATGAGATTGAACAGCCCATAGGTAGAGCCTTGTCCACATACCATTGACCACCGAATTGGATACCAAGAAGGCACCAATCGTCAGGGTGTACCGGCAACAGTCGGAAAGCAGATTTTATGTCACACTTGGCCATTTCAGCGGCTGCCCCCGCTGTCACAACTAGTGACATGGCCACATCCACAGAAGAGTATGATACCGACACATCCTCCGGGGCAATAAAATCGTTAACTGAGGATCCCTCCGGCCATGAGAGATGTTGAATGAGTCTGAACTGACCTGCCTCTTTCTTAGGAACGACTCCGACTGGAGAGACAATCAAATTGAGTAACGGCCACTCTGTGAACGGGCCAGCCATCCTACCCTCCTGAACTTCCTTAGTAAGTTTGTTCTGTACAACTGCGGGATGTTCCAAAGCCGATTTTAAATTGGCAGACCACCTCCGCTCCCTGGACCCTAGGTAACCCAGTCGGAAACCAAACTGAAAACCATCTAATAACTTGATTTTCGCAGACTCGTCGTCATAACCCTGTAAGGCAATCCGTAGCTTGTCCAGTTTAACCGGAGTACGAGCCTTTGGCCCCAGAACCCTTATTACCTCTGGATCCCCGACCCCTTGAGTTGGAAGTACCTGAACCTGACTGTTTCCCCTGGTGGCTGCCCGAAGGCTCGTTGTCCCAACATTTAGATAACGGGTGTTTCCTCCCGCAGCCTGAACACTCATGCCTGAATTTACAGTATTCCCTAATACAGGAACCCCTATTGAATTCCCAACAGAAACCTGACTCTGAGTGGGTGTTAGAGCTGGACCCCACCCCTCCCCGGGTGGGCTTCCCCTGAAAGGGCCGGTACACTAGAGGTAAACCACTGGCCGTGAACACAGTCTTCCCCCCAGCTGATGACCCCATTGTGTGTTGCCATAAATCATTATCAAGTTCACCCCATTTTGCCTCAGGGTCCCACGCCATCCTGGCCCTAAATTCCTCGTCGTATTGAGACCAGGCAAAACCACCCCCTGTAATCTGAGCTTTACGAATCACATCCATGTACTTAAACATGGAAACGCTGCGCTCAGGGAACTTTTCACAGTACACACTGGCATAAATCAAAAACGCAGCCGTCCAATTTTCAATATTTAAAGGGACCTTCGGGCGTTTAGCCAACTCGAATTCTTCCTCTTTAGAGCCCTCCTTAGACCGGACTTCTCGATGGAGAAGCTTCAGGAGCTCCACATACTCACCATTCCAAATTCTTTCTTTAGTACTAAGCATCAAGTGGGCACCCAGGGGCTTCGTCACCCCCATATATGGTAATTTTTTGATTTTTAGCTCTTTACTAGCCACAGGCTCTTTAACAGTGCTGGAAGCACCAGCTATAACACCACTGACTGAGTTGTCTGAAATCTTGCTGGAAGCACCAGCCATAACACCACTGTCCATCGTTACTGTAACATTACTGGAAGCACCAGCCATAACTCCACTGTCAACTTTGTCTGTAACGTTGCTGGAAGCACCAGCTATGACACCACTGTCCCCTTGATAAGGAACTTTGCTGGAAGCACCAGCTATAACGCCACTGTCCCCTTGATGAGTAACTTTGCTGGAAGCACCAGCTATAACACCACTGTCCCCTTTTTGTGTAACTTTGCTGGAAGCACCAGCTATACCACAGTCCCCTTTACTTTGTAGAAACATATCGTCAGTACCCACTGCAGTGTCTTTGACATAACGACCTTTAACCAACCGGCCATCCGTAATGACCACATCAAGATCACCACCGGTACCCACTGACACCATCATAGGTTTGGCCTGTGGGACCGTTTTCTCACCTTGTAACAGAGAGACAGCTCTCGATGGCTCCGCCCGTGGCGCCGAAGACAATGCATCCGGTCTCCGAGGTGCCCTACCCGATGGGCCGCGCTCTCGTCTCCCTTGCAGTTGCCTCTGGACCACTGGAGCCTGTAAAACACTATGAGAGGAATGAGAGGGCACCCCCCCCTCAAGATCCCGCAGTTCACCTTCTTCGGGACTCTCTTCGTCATAGTCCAACACCACTGAGTCCGCACTAGTATGCATCATATCACCACGGGTCTTACCTAACCCGGTATCAACCACAGTACATTTTAAAGATTTCGAAACTCCAGGAGGGGGAGCAGACTGTACACGCCTGTACCTCCCTGGGCGCTGACTCTGTTGCTCCATAGCCGCCGGCAAGGCCTGCCACCTATACCTGCTACTCGTTGGGGCCAGCGGGATCACGCCAGACCCTCGTGTGCTGGCCGCGTCGGGTTCCCTCGGTGGAACAGAGAGGGCCGCGCTAGGCACTCTCCTCACTTCCCCTTGGCGAAAATGGACTGGACTGCGCCCTGCCAAGTCTGGAACGCCGCGCCTAACCTCATCCTGAAAAGAAAAAGTTTGGACTGGTGTGCTAGGGTTCCTACCATCCACAGACCAACCATACACCATCTCCCTACGAGTCGAATCGACAACCCCTTTCTGACCTCTCTCCAAAGAACGGCCTCGCGCGTCATGCCTCAATGGAACCACCGGAATCGGAGAACCGCCTACCACCTCGTCGTCGTCACTATGATCCAAATTATCAAGTGCCGAAAAGGAAGCGCGACTAACAGCTCTAGGGGCTGAGTCCTGGCCTGCTAAATCCCTCTGAAAAGTACGATGTGCCAGGCCCGCCGCGCCAAAATGTTCCCAGCCTGGGGAACCACACATGAAAAACGGACCCCCAGAGGCCCCAGATAAGTGCGGAGCTGTACTCCTGGGTCCTTGTATAGGCCCGCCACTCACCTGACCAAAACCTCTATCGGGGCCCAACAAAGTGCCCTGGAAGCTAAACCCCGCCGCATTCATGGCCCGAGGAGCCGGAAAACCACCCATACCCATTCCGGACGTACCAACAACCGCAGGACCCCCAACAAAAGCCATCTGACGATTCTGTAATCCCGATTGAAATGGGCCACCCCTCAAACATGGAACACCCCCACCTTCAGCTCTTAAACCTTCACCCTGGTCCAAACCATACCTCGCACCACTAAAGGAAACATTGACGCCCATTTGGGCCCATTCACCCTCACCTCGAGAGCCACCGCCCCCAGAAACCACCTCACCAACCGCCGATCCCGGGGTAGAAAACAATAACGGACTCCCCACATTGCCTCCAAAATCAACCGCTCCCGCGCCAGCCTCTGGAGCCACCACCTGTACACCAGACGATAAAACAGTACTGGATCCCACCAAACCCCCCTCATGACCCTCCCCAACTCGAACATTGAGCGGAAAACGACCTAAAGGAGTTAACAATCGCTGACCATCGTCAGGGGCGAACTGAGTTTCACCAACAACCAAACTGTCCTCCTGAGCCCCAAGGGCAACCTGGTCCCGGGCGGAGTCCTGCAACACAAATTGCACCGAGCTCCTACGACCTCCGCGCACGGGAACACCGTCCTCAGACTGTCCCCGCCGCTCAAAAAGCGGATCCGAGGCGGAGCGTTTCTTGCTACCTCCCCGTCCACTCTTGCCCCCTTTCTTCGACCCCTGACCCCGTCCCGCCTTTAACGGAAAGTCTCCAGTACCAGAAGGAACACCCGTCCCCCCACTTAACATGCCCGGGGCCACCGGGGCCTCCGAAACACCTGGCTCCCCCCGGGACGACCTTTGCGGGACCGGCTTCCGGGACCGGGAGCGGCCCCTCTCGCTTACCTGACTCGGCCGTCTCCGCTTCGGCGACGAACACGCCATTACTGCGGCCACTACGCCGGCAGAGGCCTGGCGGTGCGGCCTATCCTGTCCACCTCCCGCGAGCAAGTCCAATCGACCGGCATCAGCCAATAAGCGCATCGCCTCCAGAACTCGTGCGTCTTCCATTACTAAGCTCAAAGTATATCTCTACAGGCAAAGAATGAAAAAGAAACGCACACACACAAGATACTCTCACAAAAAGTTAAAGCACCTAGCCACCAGGTCACCAAACCTAAAATGGTGGCGGATAGCGGGAAAGGCGGAATTTATACTTGGGCTGGCTGGTCCTACTAGACCAGCCCAAAACTAGAACATTCTGGCAACTTCTGGAAATAACCCCTCGCAGCCCTCCCAAACCGCCCGGGGGAGGAGACCTCCCTTCGGTCGGCTCCCTCCCCCAAGCCCCCCTTGGACACGGATCTGTCACCGACGGTCCTGTACAGATGCGGGGAAGCAATACAAAACGTATCTGTTCCAACATGTTTCTGGGTTAACGTGTCCGCCCTCCCTGCTCATTGTATTTTTTTTTTCTACTAGCCTTGGGCTATTGTGTAATATCCGTTTTCCCCATGTTTAGACAGAGTCTTTAGCTGTTAGCTATACTGCGCAAAATGGCCCAAAACGCTTCAGGTGCAAAAAAATCCATTAAAACACAAAAGGGCCCCACCCCTGCTTGGTTAATTACAGGCAAGCTGACATGTCAAGAGCTGAGAAGTAGCAGCTGCCCGTTGGCATACAAGCGCGAGACTTTAGAGGCCTGGCTGATAAGGCGTGGTGACGCAAGCACGCATATATCAACCTCGCGCGGTTCCATTCCAGATAGCCCTTCGATTCTCGGCGAAATACCGCAGATTCTTGCAGCTTTCTTCCAGATACACTTAACATCTGCCTTTCAGCAGTTGCAACATATGAAATTATACAAGTCAGCTAATTTTGCATGTTCCTGGAAATTGAAACGCTTTCAACTTGCCCTAGAGTTCCTTTCTGTAATCATGTGTTTTCTTTCTAATTGCTCTTCACTGTGAAGTGGGTTTGAGGCTGTCATTAACTCTCGCATGCCATCGCTCTTTAAATTGCTCAAATTAAATACCACGCGCCCTGCTTTCTGGGTGTTGTGCAGATTAAATTATAACATCTGAACTCAAGGCATTCTCCTGGCGTGGGAGGGTTTTAGGCAGAAGATGCGTCTATAATGGGGGGCAATGGGTTCAAGTAGTGGGCAATATTAATGTAGTGGTGGAATGGAAGGGCGCACCCAAATGAGGAGTCACCAACCCACCCGGAAGTGCGTAACCACACTGACAGAAAACACAACTACACAGAAGGGCCCACCCAACAAAAGAGCCCCTCTCCCACTAAAGACACCCAGTACTTATCATACTACAAAATGTTTATTTTGTTGGTAAATTGCCAGATAAATATACCAGTAATCCCACCTCCCCCTCCGAAGATGTGTACTGCCCCCGATACTAGGACCAGAAGCAACAAAGATGGAGGTCCATTAGATGTGTTCAAGACACTAGGCCGGGAAAACAAAAAACGACCTCCCCCCTCAAAGCCCTAACCCACTGATCTTTGAAGGTTAGAGTTACTACAACTCACCTCAAAGTTCTCTCACCTGGATCTCTGCCTACCTTGTTTCTGGTCACCAGAACAATGGTGCTCAATGCAACAAGCCCATTCCAACAGCCACACCTACTCTACCAAACCTCTCGCCTGCCCCTGAGAGGCAAACCCTTCTTCCCAAAGCTAACATTAAGCTTGTCTTACCCTCGTATTTCTGCTGATCACCACCATGGATCCTATGCTGTTATATCTACGCCACGCCTCATCACCCTGAGATCTGTAATTGACTTTCATGCCATCCTAAAAAAAATAGTCTTGTCAACACTCATTCAGCACAGAAGCTGAAATAGATGCATACAACTTCCTGTGAGAAACCAAATGTCATACTGGCTTGACAACAGCTCCACCGCCTTTCTGTAAAACCTTCAGCATAGCCGCCCACTGCCTTATCCACCCAACCGTTCACGCTCGCCATTGTAGTGGTGTTCTGATCCCCCATTCTTCGATGATTTTCTTGCAGTGTCTCTTTTCCTGGAAACCTATGCAATTGGAATTGTGACCATGGACGATTTCAGACTCTGGGCAGACTGTATACCTACCAGAGTCCAACTCAAGAATAGAAGGTCCTATGCTTCACCCAGTCAGTGACAATATGCACAGAGAGGGACACACTTACGTGTTTAACCTTGTTAAGTCTGACAACGCTGCCCACCTCGGATCACTCCTTTATTTCTATGCATTTCTCAAGCCTGAACTACAGCTACAACCATCACAACAGAAACACTGCACCTATTATCCTAAAGAGCCACTGCAAAAGGTGTCAGCAAGGATTGGATAAAGGATACCAATTTAACCTTTGATACGAACCCTTTAAACCTTGATGCCAACTTGTACAAATAAACATCCACTGCCCTGAAGTTGGTCGCAGTCAACAGAAGAAAACTTACAGTGGGCAATAAACCGACTAACAAATAGGTCAGCTATGAGCTAGTGGAAATGAAGCAAACTAGTCACAACATGGAGCACACATTGCACAAGTCTACATCCACAGACGAGAAGTTTCTAAGCAAGAGACACAGGAGAGACCCCCTGAAGAGAGCCTAAAGGCCTAAGTTGGAAAATGCATTAATGAGGACTCCAGCCAATGGAAGGAGATTTTCAGCATTTTCTTAGAATTGTCCAACACAGATGTGCCTGTGCATCACTGCAAACATACATTATGACTCCAAGATTATCAATGTCCCTGAGTCTATTCCTAATAACAGTATAACATTTCATTATCCTTCCTCTGCTGCATCAACTCTTACAACTTTCAGGCTTTGAGAAGCCAAGGCATCCAAAAAACTATTCACTGAAACTAAAGACCTCCAACCTAGCTATGGAGCCGTTCCCAGCCACATCCAATAAACAAATCCTCCTTTTGCTTGTTAGGGACATCTTGAATATGATAAATGCTGCCCTTTCCAAGGCAAGTGTTCCTGGCAAACGGCAACACAACCTCATTACATTGCTTCTGAGAAAACATCAGTAGTTCTGAAGATGTTGGCAAGTTATCAACCGACCTTGAACCTAGCTTACCCCAGCGAGCTCATGGGAGTGAAAAACATGACACTACTTCAGGAACATATGAAATCGCTCCATCTACTCTACAATCTTCAGTCCGTATGAGTCAGTATGCAGGCCAACCAGGGTCAGAGAATCAACCATAACCAATCTCAGAGAATCTACTGTACGTTAACTAACTGCGGATAACTATTGTACCTTAACCAGCGGCAGATAATCTACTCTCTAAGGATGAAGAGTAGCAATCAGCCTTAATTCTCCTTGATTTCGTCACTTCCTTTGACATGGTGGATCATTGGAATCCTGCAGGAAAGGCAGGAATATTGTGCAGGTTAGTCTGAAATTGCCTAGGATAGTATATATTGTTTTTTTCAAACAACTCTCCGAATTTAATCAGCTTCTTGATTGTGTCATGTGGTAAATCCTAAGGATTGCCACTCTAATGCTTGCTTGTCAACGTCTACTGGCGACCTCTTGCACAGCCTACCATGCAAAACAGTGTGAGAGTCCAAATGTTTCAACCCTAACACGTAAATCTACTTAAAGAACGATCTTGATAACTGAGGTAGCACTACTCCACCATTTTTTTATTAACTGAGATATGGATTAAGATCATCAACTGAAATGATCATCAAAGCCAATCACATTTTTATTACGGCAGGAGAATACGCCTATCAGTGTAAAAATTATGTTTCGCCTGAAGACCGTTAACAAAATCATGACAACCCTTTACGTGCTGCGCACATTTTCGTGCTGTGATGGCGAAATAAAGAGTGGGCGAGGTTCGGACGGCCATCCTCCACACACGCCCACTGTGACGTCAGACGGCCGGGGGACGTCCGCATCATGCAAGGGGTTAATAAGTACTGTGTCAACTCTCCACCCAACCCCCCCCCAATCCAACTCGCTAATGTGTAAGGGCAGGGATCCTAAAAAAATATCTGGGAATTGATACTAATGATAACTTCTTTTTATATAGGTCTTCAGTTGACTATATAGCACTCCACTGCTTTTTGGCTAGGTCCCTGCTACACATAAAAACATTGCTAAGTACAGTAAATTACAGATTACCCAGTCTAGAGTTACTCAAAAAGTAAAACTTAATTTAAGGGATAATTATAAGTGCTGCCTTTGGAAATATAGGCCAGTTCAAAATGTGATGTTCATTAATTTCGGTATTCTTAGTTTTTAGTAAGTGCTCTGGTTCTAACTTCTCTGTTATAAATAAACCATTTATAAATTATTAATAGTCATACAATTAAATTCTACAAAAAATGTCATGCCACGACGAGGACAGACGTGTCGTGCTTCCGAAAAACATAAAGATAGCTCAGATAGGGTACTGATACTAGTTATGTGTTAGGAGCTGCAAGACAGGAACCGAGAGCTCCCTAACAAAAGAAGACAAAGAGATAATAGGTAAAAAACTATCCAGTTATAGGAGCGTCGCAGGGTGTCGCTCGATGCCGAGATTCGAACCTGACATCCCAAATCAAAATTTGTCAGCTCAGGTCATTAAGCCACACACCCTCCCCTTTAATTCCCATTAACCTGAGAGAGTGTGTAACCGCTTTTGAAAATGGCCCTGAAAAATCTATGAAATATTGTGAGAGAGATAATGCCATCAATCAGGTCATTACACTGCTTCGAGCATCTGCTTGCCCACCCCGAAGTTAAATTCTATGGCAGGACATAAGGCTCAGATTATGCTTTCTCTATTTCTTTACTACAAACAGCAGCCAATAGGAACACAGTAAAGAAACGAAAAACTACAAATCCCATGAGCACTTAGGCAACCATAGAGAGCATATCCCTATATAAAGAACCATAGAGGGCAAGACTTCCTCTTTCTTTGCTGCTTCGCAGAAAGTTAAGTCATTTATACTTCTTTCATGCTTGTATTTTGTACAGCTTGTATTACTTGCCTTATCGTTCGTTACGATACGCTAATTGCAGCGCTTCTGGTTTCGCCGTTTTCGGCGTCTTGTTTCCGGTTGCTGCGCTTGTTGTGTGTGTGTTTTGCCTCGGCCTCTCTGTTGCCGTGTGTGTGTTGAGAGCGCGGGTCGCCTCTCTTGTGCGGGCGGGACGGGGACTCGAGCGGTCGCGCGCTGCAGTCGCGCGTCGCTCCTCATCCGGGCACTTCAGGCGAGCGTCTGCGCATGCGCGACAGCCCATTGTTTACTTTCCGTGTTTCTCACGGCTTATTGACACGCTTGAGGCGGCGTTTTCTCTTCAGCCTAGCCCACTGCCTGCCGGAGAGTCCCCATTTGACGCCCATTTGACGCCCTTTACCCTTACAGGTTGGGGTTGTAAAATTGTTAGAGGCATTGCCTAGAGTGGCTTTGTTGCAAGCCTGTCCCTCCACTTTTTACCTGTTCTTTTGAGGAGCGTGTGGCTCTTCCAGTCTGGCTTGCTGAGGGGTTGTCACTCCCCCTGACTGGGTCACTCTTGTGTCCTGCAAATTATTCCTGTGTGGGCTTTTTGTCTATACCTCGTTTCAGCCTTACTCTTTCAGACATGGCTGGCTATGAAGAGGATGACGAATATTATCACGGCGAAGAGCCTGAAGTGTCATTTGAATATGATTTGGTAGATGCTCTTGACCAAGGGGTACAACACTCGGTCAATACCGCGCTGGTCCGGGCCATTGGATCATTGAAGCGTCATCTGACTGACTATGCGCAACAACAAGGTTGGATTCCCTCCTCTTCTGCTACGCGCTCCTCAAAATCCCCGAAGAATCCTCACAAGTCAGATTTTGTCAAGTTAGCTAAATCCCTGTCTGCTGGTTCCAAGAGGGCTGCTCCCTCTACACCGGATACTGAGGATACCTCCTCCTCGTCCTCCTCTTCAGGTCCCTCTGCTCCTCCTGCAAAGAAATCTAGGAAGGAGCATTTTGTTGACGCGTCTTCTCATCTCCCGGTGCTTACCTTTGAACCCATGGACATTGTCCATCCAAATTCGAAATCCTGGCTCCCAGCTCCTGAGGTCGCAGAGTATGTTCAGGCCCACATTTGTGAACCATTTGATCAGGAGGTCCGTTCTCGTCTACGTTCAGAATGTCCTCGACCGGATTTGGCGGACAAACTCTCTGAGACCCCTGAGGTAGACCCCACTATTCTGACTTACCTTAACACCATCGCTGCTAGTGATATTTTCCTCCTGTGCTTGAATTTTCAAAAGTCCAGTGATCATGACGAGCTGGGCTCGTCATCAGCCTGGTAGGAGGCTATTTCATGACAAGCCCAGCTCGTCATGAGCCTGGAAGGGGTTAAGAAGTTCACGAAGGACTCCAAGAAGGGCATTGATAAATCTTGACGCCTGTGCCAAGATAAATTGTTAGATCTCCTTGGCCCGCTTACAAAAATTCTTGACTTGGGTTACCAGGCACAGGGTTCTGCTTCTGGCATCGACCCAGACAAGCTTATTGGTTGGGCCCAGCGGGACATTTGCCAGTTGGGAAATGCAAATTGTGCTCTTTCCACGGAGCGTGGGCGTTCCATTTTATTGAAAATGGACCCCCATTTGAGAGATCTGGCGTCTTCAGAGTCGAGGCCCCTTGCTCAGGGCCTTCTATTTGGTCAGCCTTTCCTAAAGGAGTTGACAAAATTTGTTGCTACTTTCAGTGGCCTGGATAAGGCGCAATCCTCTCTCCGCAGGGCGTTCCGCCCGGTTTTTGGCAGGGCCGGACGCTCCAAGGGACGTTCGTTCGGCCGCGGATCTGGCCAACAACGTGGCACTCAGTCCCAGCAGGGAGGTGGTCAACAGTCCTCCTACTCCGGCTCACATTCCAAATCCTACCCCTCCGCAAAGGTCGTGGGCAGGCCTCTAAAGGCGGATATGGCGAACAACAGGGAGGACGTCAGGATTTCGCCAACAAAGGTGAGCTTAATTCCTTACGATACAGTTGTCCTGGGGGGCAGAGTGCAATTTTTTCTAAACAATTGGCACACAATCTCCAACGATGCTTGGGTGTTACAGACAGTTCAAGGTTACCACATAGAGTTTTATACTCCTCCCCATCAAACACTCATCCCTTCTACCCTTGTTTTTTCCCAACTCGATCAGGCCGTCATCTCCAAGGAAATCGAGTCCCTGCTGGTCAAAGGGGCCATTGTGCGGACTTCCCTGCATCCTCAGGGGTTCGTCAGCAATGTGTTCCTGGTGGAGAAGAAAGGGGGAGCTTCTCGCCTGGTGCTCAACCTCAAGGAATTCAACAACGGAGTGGTCTATGGCCATTTCAAGATGGAGGGCATCCATCTTCTCAGGGATCTCCTTCGCCTGGATTTGAAGGACGCTTATCTGTCCATCCTGATCTACCCGCCTCATTGCCGTTTCCTCCAAATCCAATGGTTGGGGACGTGGTTCGAGTACACGGTTCTCCTGTTCGGTCTCTCGTCCGCTCCGTGGTGCTTCACGAAGCTCCTGCGGCCGGTCATGGAATCGCTGAGGGCACGCGGGATGCGTCTGATCGTGTATCTAGATGACATCTTGTTGATGGCTCAGTGCCCTGTTCAACTGCAGTCCTATTTGGCTTGGACGATCGAGCTCTTGCAATCTCTGGGATTGCTAGTGAATCCTCAAAAATCTCTTTTACATCCCTCTCAGTCGATCGAGTTCTTGGGCTTCCTAGTCGACTCGGTCTCTTGTCAACTGCTCTTGCCCTCCCAGAAGATCAGGTCTATCAAGAGGGAGTTGACATTACTGTTGTCCAGACAGAGTGTGTCCTTACGATCGATCGCTCGGATTGTCGGACTGTTAGCTTCGTCCATTCAAGCGATCTTTCCGGGTCCCTTACACTATTGGGCCCTGCAACGCCTCAAGATCAGGCACTTGCAGAAAGGTCTTCGCTATTCCGATCTTGTTCCTCTATCACCAGACGCGAAGTCAGAGATGGTGTGGTGGCTCGACCACATGGAAGCTTGGAACAGGAAAGCCCTGTTCAGATCTACCCCGGATGTAGTGCTGGAATCGGATGCGAGTCTTTGGGGCTGGGGAGCCCGGTGCGGGTCTGTGACGACGGGCGGCCGTTGGTCACATGACGAACTGAGTCTTCACATCAATTGTCTGGAGCTCCTGGGGGGATTGTTTGTGATCCGCAGTCTTGCACCTAAGGCCACCAGCTGTTGCATACTCCTCCGCATGGACAACATATATGCGGTGCGGTATGTGAACAAACTGGGAGGGACAAGGTCGAAGCTCTTGGCCGAAATTGCGAAGGACTTTTGGCACTTCTGCCTTCAGAGGAAGATCACTCTTATTGCAGAGTATCTGCCGGGTCGCCAGAATCAGGTGGCCGATTGGAACTCTCGCCAACTACTGGACTTCAGCGATTGGCGCCTTCATCCCAGGGTGTTTCGGAGCCTGTCTCGCCTCTGGGGTCGGCCTTGGATCGATCTCTTCGCATCTCGCCTCAACGCCCAGCTGCCCAGGTTTTACAGCTGGCATCCGGATCCGGAGGCTCTGGACACGGATGCCTTTCTTCAGATTTGTCCCCCTCATCTCTGCTATGCGTTTCCCCCGTTCGCGATGATTCCGCGAGTCTTGGTCCGAGCAAAGCACTTCCAGTCGGAGGTCATTCTGATAGCTCCTCTTTGGAGGGCTCAGGCATGGTTTCCGGATCTTCTGGAGATGAGTTGCTCGACGCCGTTCCTTCTTCCACAGAAGTGGAACTATTGTTGGATCGTCTGCTTCACCCACATCCTCTGGTTCTGTCCGGTCAGCTCCGGCTGGTTGCGGCTGGTTGCGTGGCGGATTTCGGGAAACGCTGGAAATATCTGGAGACGCTACACAATTTATCGGGGAAGCTTGGGCCCCCAACACGCACAAGCGATATGCATCAGCTTGGCGGCGATGGTGTGGTTGGTGTTCTGAACGGAACTTGGATCCCGCTTCAGCGGATGTTACTTTAGTAGTTAATTTTCTTGCTTCCATAGCGTCTTCTGGTTCTGCTTATAGGACAGTCAATTCCTTTCGCTCTGCTGTTTCTGCGGGCCACAATTTTGTTGACGGGAAGCCTGTTGGGGAGCATCCCTTGATTTCTAAATTACTTTGTGGCATTCGGCTGGTTAAACCGCCTTGTCCAAAGTATGTTGCTCTTTGGGATGTCTCCATTGTCTTACGTTTTCCGGAGACTTGGCCTCACAACTCTTTCTTGTCTCGTAAGCAACTTTCAGCGAAGTTGACGATGCTACTTTGTCTGGTGTCTTGTAAACGCATTTCAGATGTGCGGGCGTTGGACCTCGCGGGGCGTTCGTTTTCTCCGGAAGGGGTCACTTTTACAATTTCCCGGCGCACCAAATGTAACCTGTCTTCTGTGACATATCCAGCTTTTCCTCAGAATCCACAGTTATGTGTGGTCCAATGCATAAAGGATTATGAGGTAAGTACTACTCCTTTTCAACAAAATTTGTCTGGTCAGTTGCTGATTGCTTTGCAGAGGCCTTTTAAGCCTGTGGCGCCGGCTACCCTGGCCCGTTGGGTACGTTGGCTTATGTCTGAGGCTGGAATTGATATCTCCATTTTCGGAGCTCATTCCGCTCGGGGTGCCATGGCCTCTAATGCTTTTACTGTTAGTGTGAGTTTGACGGATATTATGAAGGCCGCTGATTGGTCTTCCAATACTGTGTTTAAAACGTTTTATTTCAAACCCAGTGTGGATATTGCTTCTGTTGTGGTGGATCAGCTTTGAACAAGCATAATCTGAGCCTCCTGTCCTTCCATAGAATAAAAAATTTGCAAACATTCGTGACAAGAATTTTCAATTCTATTAAGGACACGGAGGCGAGGATTATCCCACCCAGATGTATTTTACTGCATGTACCATGTATATTTCTCATTGCAATGACATTGTGACATGTTTTCTTGCACTATTTCCCTACCCTTTGTATTTTACCTTCCATGGTACTGGGATGGTGTATTACAGCTCTGATTTCTTTTTAGGTTCTGACCAGAAGTGAGATCCTTCAGTTCTTGTTCTGGCTTGGTTCCAGCCTTTCGTATTCTGGATCTGTGGAGTTCTGCCTGCTCCAGTCTCCTGCTCCTTGGTTTCTTGGAATGTCTCCTGATGATCATTATCCTGTTGCCTCCGGATGTTTCCTCCAGGCTGTTCTTCGGTTCCATGTGAATTGACTCTTACTTGACTTATTATTTTAATGGACAAAGAAAGAGGAAGTCTTGCCCTCTATGGTTCTTTATATAGGGATATGCTCTCTATGGTTGCCTAAGTGCTCATGGGATTTGTAGTTTTTCGTTTCTTTACTGTGTTCCTATTGGCTGCTGTTTGTAGTAAAGAAATCGAGAAAGCATAATCCTCGCCTCAGTGTCCTTAATAGAATTGAAAATTCTTGTCACAAATGTTTGCAAATTTTTAATTGTGCAGTACATGCAGTCCGTCCAAGGAGGCCTAACACATCTTTCGTGGAAAACAAATTGCTCCGAGGAACGGCATTGCTAGGGCTTGGTGGTCTGATGTAGATGAAGTCTGATCTTGCAGTGAGCGCTCACCACTGGTGCGGCGGCGTGGGGCTCGGAGGTTTTCAGGGAAAAAAAGGGAGTATTTAAAATGCTCGTGGTTCACCCTCTGCAAGGACGAGATGAAAACAACCACACTTTTTTTTAATTGCAGCTGGGACACCTTTTTTGCGGTCGAAATACTAAATATCGCGGCCATTGCGCTTCTCAGCTGATTTCGCGATTTTTTCGTGAATCGGGAAATCGCGAAAAGCTGGAGGGTCTGTATATAACACCTTCACCACCTCATAGTATCATCTTTCGTGGCTGCTTCGCAACCGGTTAAGCGCACTTCAAATTATTATCTGTTGCGATATTGGTTTTCAGTTCAGGTTGTTTTTCATGTGTAGATATTCATAGCATTGCCTGTTTCATTATGCCTATTCACTGTTGTTTCCTTTGATCTGGTGTGCATTAGCGTGCTCGGCGTGACCCCCCCCTCGTCTATTTACCTGTCCGCGGGGCCACGCCGAGTTACTGGTGAGGGAGCGATTATCCTCCCAGCAGAGCGCTTGCAGCCCATGCTTGATTTTGGTGGTGCGGGAGCTTGGAAGGGAGGCTGCGCATCTGCCTGACGCACGGTCCTCTTTCATTGTTACTTACGCTGGGGAGCCCCCGGCATATGCGGCAACCATTTTGGATGCTAGGAGGCTTGAAATGAATGCGCAGAGATGCATATAAACATTCTCCTGGTTCCTGGCCCTCGTGTTGCTCCCTACTGGCGCCCTGTGGCTGGATCTGTCTCTGGGTTGAAAAATTGGCAGAGGCTTTGCCGAGAGTGGTGTATGCAGGCAGTCCCTCCACATTTTAATAATTATATATTGCCTGCTTTGGGGTCTATTGCTGCTCCACCATTATTAATCCTACACAGGGTTAGTTTGATTCCATCCCTTCCTCATGGGACCTTGTTTTCTCTGCTTTGCAGGCCCTGACATATTGACAGAATTTTATGAGGAGGATTTTTCTACAATGACCCTGCTGAGTCATTGGAACAAGACTTGGTTGAGTCATTTGATATGGGGGGTACAACATTCATTGAACAAGGCCCTTTATAAAGCCATTGGGCCTCTAAAACACCACCTCTGTGCCTACGCAAAGCAACAAGGTTGGGTGCCGGCCCCTCAGGTGCGAACCAAGTCCAGTGGCAAGTCCCATAAGGGCCCTCACGCTACTGACTTTGCGAGACTGGCTGACTCGCTAACCTCTGATGACGCGTACAGTGTCCCTAGTAAGCCATCTGTATCAGACCCTTTCCAGGAGGATGAGTCTATATCTACATCTAACCAAGGCTCAGACCAGGAGGAGGCACCTGGACCCAGCAAGCGAAGACGCAAAATGCATCACGCCGAGCCCCACCCTCAACCGAAACTGCTCACGTTTGAGCCCACCGACATTGTTCACCCTAAGTCCACGGCCTGGCTCCCACCTCAGCAAGTAGCGGTCTACGTGCATTCTCTATTTGCGCCAAGCCTTTTCGATAAAGAGGTTCGTGCGAGGCTTTGCTCCGAATGCCCAGTGCCGGATTTACCCCGGAAAGTTGCAGAGACTCATGAGGTGGACCCGACCCTGGTCACATACCTTAAAAAAGTTTGCGAAGGACCCAAAAAAGGGGATTGCAGGGCCTGGCGACTCTGCCAGGACAAGTTTTTGGGCCTCTGACTAAAATCCTTGGGCCCCGGTTCCAAACGAAGGAATCGGCCATGGCCATTGACCCTGACAAATTCATAGGGTGGGCACAACGTACGGTCTGCCAATTGGGCAATCTGAATTGCGCTATGTCCAACAAGTGACAAAGGTCATTTTTACTGAAGCTGGACCCCAAACTTGCAGAGCTGGCATCATCTGAGGCCGGCCCAATTGTGCAGGGGTTCCAGTTTGATCTGCCATTCTTGAAAGAGCTCTCTAGGTACGTTGCTACCTTCAGCAACCTGGACAAAGTGCAGGGATCCCTTCGCAAGGTATTCAGACCAGGTTTTAGCAGGACCAGACCATTGCGAGGGCACTGTGGTTACCAGCAGGGCCCTCAGAGGGGTTACTATCAGCAACAGCTTGGTGGTATCAGGACCCCAACAACCCCACCTTCTACTCCTCTTGCCTTGCCAACCGAAACCCCTTCAGGTAGGGTCACTATGGAGGACCGAAGGAGACATTCAGGACTCAGTGACCACAGGTGAGACTGATTCTGTGTTCAGAAGTAGTTTCAGGGGCAGGATTCAGTTTTTTCTGCAGGCTTGGCAAGCGTTCACGCAAGATGCTTGGGTTCTAGAGACAGTGCAGGGCTACGAGCTAGATCTTTACAGCTCCCCTAGACAGTTGTGCCTTCCCCCGTAATGTTTTTTTCCCGTCAAGAGCAAGATTATATCTCCTCCAAGGTTCACACCCTCCTGAAAAAAGGGGCATTGGTAATCATGGACCCTCATCCACTTGGGTTTCTCAGTTGTGTCTTCCTGGTGGAGAAGAAAGGGGGCGGCTCTCGACTTGTACTAAATCTCAAAGAATTCAATGGCTGGGTGGTATATCGTCACTTCAAGATGGAAGGCATCCATCGGTTGTGAGCTCTTCTCCGAAACGGAGATTGGATGATCCAACTGGATTTAAAGGACACATATCTTTCCGTCCCTATTTTCCTGCCTCACCACTGCTTTCTGCAATTCAGGTGTCGAGACGTCTGCTATGAGTACAAAATCCTGCCCTTCGGCTTTTCCTATGCTCTCTGGTGCCTCACAAAGCTCCTGCGGCCAGTAGTAGAGTTATTGAGGGCTCGGGTGTCAGGCTAATTGTTTACCTGGACGACATCATTATCATGGTGCAATGCCTTCTTCTATTAGTCACTAACCTGGAATGTTTGATCTCCCTGCTCCAAGAGTTGGGATTCATTGGGAAATCACAAACATCGATTTTCATTACTTCTCAAAGCATAGAGTTTCTGGGGTTTCAGATGGATTCTCTCAGCTACCAACTGATTCTCTCACCTCAGAAGGTCAAGAATATCAAGAAGGAGTTGAGATTGATTCTGAACAGACAGCCTGTCTCCTGGCGTTCAATTGCCCGGGTAGTGGGTTTGCTAACCTCATCGATACAGGTCATCGTTCCTGGCCCCTTCACTATCATGTGCTGTAGAGACTCAAAATTCAGCATTCCCAGAAAGGCCTCAGCTATGCCGAAGAGATTTTTCTCTCAGAGGGAGCGAGATCGGTGATGTCATGGTGGTTGGATCACATGGAGGCTTGGAACGGCAGAGCAATCTTTAGCTCAACTCCAGAAATTGTGATCAAGTCAGACGCCAGCCGTTGGGGTCCCGGAGCCAGGTGTGGCCCAGTTTCCACAAAGAGCCGCTGGTCTCAGAACAAACTCTCCCTGCACATCAATTGTGCAGCTGCCACAGAATATAGCTGCATGCACGCTTTTCGCACCACCTAAGCACTGCATGCATTGGACCTTTTACTCCAACTCCATTGGCTACCCATTGAGCAGGGAGTCCATTTTAAGACCCTGTGTATGACACACAAGATCTTCTTTGGCCTGGGGCCACATATTCTGAGTGAGCTGTGCTCCATGTATGTCCTGACGCAAGCTGCGCGCTCGACAGATCTGTATTTGGCCCTGTGTTCCACGGGTATGCAGGTCAAAAGCAGGGGGGCACTCGTTTAGGGCACTTGCCCCAACCCTTTGGAACTCAATCCCTCTTGCCGCTCACTGCATGGAAGACCATTGGGCCTTCAGAAAAATGATCAAGACGTGGCTCTTCTCCAACCATTAGCCTCCTACCCCTACCGTTCTGCCAGATTTAGCGCTGGGACACCCTGTTGCCGGGGTAGCCATGCACTCTATAAGTGTCCCCAACATAACATAACATAACCTAACCTAACCTAACCTAACCTAACCTAACCTAACCTAACCTAACATAACATAACATAACATAACATAACATAACATAACATAACAATTGCTTGGAGCTCCTGGCAGGTTCCTTTGCAATTCGCAGTCTCTTGCTGGTGAAGACGTATTCCTGCATCTAGCTGCACGGTTCACTATGTGAACACACCGGGTGGGACGAAATCTCTCAATCTGGGAGAGATTGCCAAGGATTTTTGGCACTTTTGCCTTCAGCACTAAATCTCAGTGATGGCAGAATATCTTCCGGTCCAGAGCAGCACAGTGGCGGATTGGCAGTCGCAACATCTATGGGATTTCAGTGACTGGAGGCTCCATCCCAGAGTTTTCCATGCATTGAATCATCTTTGGGGCCTTTGTATGATAGACCTGTTTGCTTAGCATCTCAATCATCAGATTCTAACCTTCTTCAATTGGCGCCTGGATCCAGAAGCCCTGGCCACGGATGCCTTTCCTCAGGACTGAACTCCCAGTCTTTGTTATGCGTTTCCTCCAGTCTTGATGATTCCCAGGGTGCTGGCACGTGCACCATCAAAGAACGGAACTGCTGTTGGTGACACTTTTTTGGGGAGCTCAGACCTGGTTCCCAGTTCTCCTGGAATTGACTTGTGCTTGTCCGATCCTGATACCCTTTTGTTGGAATCTCCTTCTGGATCCAGGGGGATTGCTGCATTCGTTGATCTTGATCCTAGTGGCTTGGAGGGTTTCCTGGACAGATGGAGTGTTCCAGGGCATTCGCGAGAATCTAATGAATTCATCAGTCAGGCCTGGTCTGCAAACACCCACATACGGTATTCCTCCACTTGGAAACGCTGGTGTAGCTGGTGCTGTGAACGGGATGCTGATCCCGTTAGAGAACATTACTCTTTGGTGATTCATTTTCTGTCTTCCCTCACATCTGCAGGTATGGCATACAGGATGGTTAATAACTTTAAGTCTGCCATTTTGGCGGGTCATGTTCCAATTGATGGTAAATTGATAAGGGAGCATCCCATAGTGTGCAAGCTTTTGAGCGGCATCCATATAGTCCGTCCACCTCATCCTAAGTACTCGGTGTTGTGGGATCTGTCCATTGTCCTTCAGTTTTCAGAGTTGTGGCCGGACAACAAGTATCTGTCGCCGAAGCAGCTGTCAGCCAAACTTACTATGCTGCTCTGCCTCGTTTCATGTAAAAGAGTGTCTGACGTCTGTGCCTTGAATTTGGCGGGCAGCACTTTCTCCACTGTAGGGGGAATATTTCTCCAATTCTAGAGGCACCAAATGCAATAATGATTCAGTTCCTTACCCTGCTTTTCAGGATAATATCAATCTCTGTGTGGTACAACGTTTGAAGGTGTACAAGGTGAGTACTGCTGAGTTTCCGTCTGATATGGAGGGGCAATTGTTGATCGCCCTGCAGAAACCCATTCGCCCAATGACACCGGCCATTGGTTTATGGCTGGGCGAAGCAGGCATTGATGTGTCCATGTTTGGGGCCCATTCAGCGCGTTGTATGATGGCTTCAAAATCATTTGCCTTAGGCTCTACCCTCTCTGACATTCTGAAATCAGCCAACTGATCGACAGAGTCTACTTTTAAAACATTCTACTGTAAACCCATTGTTGATATTTCTACTGTTGGGGTGTCTAAGCTTTGAACAAGCATAATCAGAGCCTCAGGTCCTGACATAGAATTCAAACTTTGCAAACATTTGTGGCAAGAATTTTCAATTCTATTAAGGACACGGAGGTGAGGATTATCCCATCCAAACTTTATATGTTTTACAGTTCATTTATGTAATCTGTTTCCTAATGTTCCCTCCCTAATTTGAATGTCCTGGCATTGTGACGTGTGGTAAGGTCAATTTTACAGCTTTCTTTTTGCCTTTAACAGGTTCTGATGGCAAATGATTGCTGGAGTGTCGGAGGTTCCTGGGCTATTGGATCCCTGGGTCGGTGAAGAGCTAGTTCTTCATGGAGATGTTCAGATCGATTTCCAGATGTTTATCGGTTACCGCTGGATGGAGTTATGAAGCAGACCCAGGTTGGGTCTCAAGTTGCCTATTTCTGAGAAGGGACTCCCTGTCGTTACAGGATCCTGATATTGGATGTTTCTAGCTTTGGGTGGTTTCGAATTGCATTAACTGTTTCTGCCAAGATTTTTACAAAGAAAGAGGATACTATGACTTGGTGAAGGTGTTATATAGGGCACTGGCTCTATGGTTGGTTACTTGATAGTAGAGTATCATGGGATATGTAATGTTTTACAAAAGTTCATTGTGATTGGCTGCTGTAATAAAGTAGGAAAGAATTGAGGAGCATAAACCTTGCCTCTGTGTCCTTAGTAGAATTAATTCTTGTCACAAATGTTTGCAAATTTTTAATTGGGGCCGTTGGCGTGTATTAACAGGGCATTTGGTCAGTGAGTGTGCGGGCGGGGGCAAAGACATGGCTAAAGACAGGGCCGTACTGGGAACCCAAAGCATCCCTGGCAAATTTTGTCAGACCAGCGCGCATACGGTGCATAGCGAATGAGAGCAGCGAGCGAGCTTGGCCACTACAAGAAGTCTTGGAGGGAAGTTCTCCCCTCAAGAAAATTTGGGAAAAAATCACAAAAAAGGTGCAGTCTACAACACATTTTTCATTATATATTCAATTGTATTGGTTTTTAAAGCATAGTTACTGATGACCTTACAGTGCACCATGATACAGCAATCTTTATTGGGACTCTTCAATGACTCCCTCACTATCAGTGCCCCTCATGTCTCCATAGCCCATATCTCACATGTATTTAATTTGTTTAATAGCACACCTTGTGTAAGTGTAGGGAGTCAGAGCATTTTACAACACAAACTCATACAGAGACAATGAATCATATATGTGTAAATCAGTGTATAGAAAATGTTATATAAGGCAAAGCGGACTACAAGGTGTAGTATTCACATGTGATCCATTCTGGTATGTTTAGGTACTAGGTCCTGAATAACCTGCCCGTGACTGCAGTAACTACAGCACGCCGACCGGGAAGACAATTTACCGCTCTGGACTCTGTGAATTAATTTCGGAACCAGAAGTTCCTGAAGAATCTACCGCGAATCAGGGCAAGTCACACCCATGGTCTCCATACCGGTAGTCAGCCCGGTTTCAGCAGCACTCTAGATTGAACTTTGCAGATCACGCCCCCCAATTTTTCTCTACTTAGTGCTTTAACCCATATGACCAAATAGAAGGGCTAGCTTCACTCCCCCGCGTGGCGGCATCTCTCAAATGAGACAAACCCCTACAGTTCAACAAGGGTTCCAGAACTTGACTGCCTACAGGATCCTGTTCTGCCCTAATTCTTCCACTGTTCCACCTGGGAACCAGGATAAGACTGCCCGCTCAGTCCAGCTAATCCAGGGTTGGAAACACCCTATCCGTTATCGCGGTTTCTTGACGACCAGCTTCAACCGCCACGCCATCTGTTGATCGCAGACGTCCATCCACTCACTAACTTCCAGCACCTTGGTTGATACTAATTGGCACCAACTTAGTGACAATAGACCCATCCAATTGGAATTTCAGATTGCACACTCCCTTGTCCTGAAGATAACCTCACTAAAAGATTGAAACGTCGTGGACCCCCCACAACAGGAACCCCATCTCATTGTACATATTTACGCGGAGTTCCCCCTTTATGTTGTAAATTTGATGTTATGTTTTTGAGTTCACCCTCACTTTGTCACAACACACACCTTGTCACTTATGTGAGCACCTGACGGTATCTTAAGAAATTTGTCTATCATCTGTAAATACATTTCTTATGTCTCACTACACTCTTGCTGCCCTTTTTGATTACATTTCAATTTTAAATTGATTGCTCACCGCCCCTTTGGGGCTGTTATTCAGGACCTAGTAAGGCCTACCCTGAACCATTGTTTCCCTAAACATATTACTACCCCAGTTTCACATATCGGGGTACCCTTGTTTTCTTATCCATTCTGGTAGGCATTGTTTAAGAGGGCTTTGTCTGGGGAAGCACAAACTCTCGATTCAAAGAGTAACACAGTGGTTTGTGTTGACTTTACTTTTAAGAATATATTTCTACCCAAACAAGCCCTTTTTAGCAAAAATAGGATAATGAAAGACTGGGACAAAAAACCTTTCTTACCTAGATTACGATTGTAACTTATGAACTGCACAGTAACAAAAGGATCTCTGTGTCAAAAGCAGCAACACACTGAGCTATGCACATGATATACTGTTCATTGATCTGCATAGTACATGCTCTGCTGCAGGCATATGCCCTCTGAGCTACTAGTGATGTAACATAGGCCTCCACGATGCGGGTGTGCCTGAGCTCTAGGGGCCCCCTCAGCACTGTACCCTGGCCGGAGAGCTCCTGATTGAGTATGGAGGGGTGCCCCTCCATGTACCTTGCAGGGGGACCCCCTCAAGTTTCTTTATGCCACAGTGAGCTACGTTAGGTGAGTAAAATCTGCCAGTAGACAAAACTCTGATCTCTCTCCAGCAGGGGCATTAATCACCAGAGCCTCAAAACTGTTGGATATACAATGGAAAGGGGCGACCATTCGGTCCCCCCGAACGTATGGTGGAGTACCACGATCCCCCCGGGAAGCCATCTTGGGCGGGAGGCGAGTCTCGGCTGGTATGCCCGAAGCGGCGTAGCCGGGGCGCGCCTTTTCCCGCCCTGGAGTGGGTTGTCCTAGACACTGACGCGACCGGCCACGCCCTCGGAGGCAGGCGGGGGCGGGTTTACGCCCGCCCTGAAGACGGATAAAAGGAGCAACAAGCCAAGAAAGCATCCTCTTGTTCCTGTGCTCTGAAGCTGCACCTCCCCGCTGCACGTGAGCTCGAGACGGAACGAAGAGCCAATTTTGAGCGTTGTAATCTTTCTTTTTGTCTTACAGATATCCCGTCTGAGAATGCCCAAGAAAGTCGGAAAGCGGGTCGGTACCGATCAGATGCTCCGCATGCTCATGAAAGAGGTAGCCGATTTGAAGAAGCAGATGGCGGCTAAGAACGGGGAGGGAGGACCGAAACGGCCTTTGCCGGGAGTAGTCCCCGGTGGGAGAGGCAAGAGGTCCAGAAGGGGGGCGCTTGGGGGGGAAACCCCGGTTCCCGATACCCCACTTGAGGAGCCAACCCCGGTGCCGAAGGAGGGGAATCCGATCCCCGTGGTGGTCACCCCCGTGACCGGGGAAGATATGCCTCCCGAGTTAGCGGCACAATTGGCAGCGTGGTTGGGAAAAGATGGCGAGGGCACCACGGCTGACGACGCCCGGGCAGTAATGAGACAACTGCGGGAATCTAGGGAGGCTGTGAAGGCACCATCTTCTGTTACCCCGCCGGTTCCGGCGGCGGAAAATGCAACAGGCCCAGGTTCGGCGGCAAATGCAGCTTCTGGTTCAGGTAAGCGGCCATTGCCGATCGCGGGGGAGGGGTCTGTACCTTCACGAAGGGAGAAGGTGGCTCAGCATGTTCCACTGGAAATTAAGGAAAAGATTTGGGCGAATAAGTATGTTAATATTTTTTCTTTGCTTACCGACCATTACGAGATGGAGCATGTTAAGAGCCAAAAGGAGCTCATGCATCCGAGTGTTTGGCGCGCAAAAATGGCCGCCTTTAAGGTTGACGAAAACATTGGTACTTGGGGCAGAGCGTGGGGCATTTTTACCTCCATCATGGGCGAGCGCGGGCCCGAGTTGCTGACCGAGTTGCCTATTTATCAATCACGTATCATGGAGTATTCCGTAGCGTATGGGGGCAATCAGTGGTTCTGCTATGACAATATTTTTAGAAAAGCTAAGGAACACGACCCAGTTCTGACTTGGGATTGTTACGACTCCGTGTCATGGCAAAAAATGGAGAGTACAGGAATGTTAAAAGTGCCATTGTCAGGGAGTAACGGGGGTGAATCTTCCCGCCAATACTCTGGGACACCCTTTCGGACGGGTGCAGGTAACGAGTACCACTCGAAGCCGAGTGGCAACGCAGGTAAAAGGGGGATTTGTTGGAATTTTAACAGAGGTAAATGTACGAGGCCCCAGGGGTCATGCAAGTTCAGACATGAATGTGGGGGGTGTGGGCAGCCATCCCATCCTGAGTCCATGTGCAGAGCCAAAACGGGTGATAACGGTGGTAAGGGAAGCGCCAAACAGGTCTGAAATAGTCCGAGGGGCGCCTTTACCTACTCCGATTGATACCATGGCAATGATTCCTTGGCTCAGCGAATACCCGGATCATGCTTCCGCTGGGGTGTTGCGAAACGGGTTTTCATATGGTTTCCGCATCCCAGTGGGGGATTTTCAGGGTGTAGCAAACTGTAAGTATCAACTATCGGTCTTGCAGCATACGGCTGTGGTACAGGTAAAGATTGGGAAGGAGGTGACTCGAGGTCGTGTCGCCGGTCCATTTGATTTGCCACCGGTTGCTAACTTTGTTTGTTCCCCTCTAGGGGTGGTCCCCAAGAAGGACCCGGGTGAGTTTCGGCTGATACATAACTTGTCAGCCCCACGTGGTCTTTCCGTGAATGATGCGATAGACCCGGAAGTGTGTTCGGTGCGGTACGCATCTTTCGATGAGGCCGTCGCCATGTTGAATCGCCTGGGGCCCGGGGCGCTGATGGCATAATCAGACATCGAGTCAGCGTTCCGGTTGCTCCCGGTACACCCAGACGATCAGCGTCTACTTGGTTTCAGGTTTCAGGGTCGCTATTACATGGACAGATGTATGCCAATGGGATGTTCTATATCTTGTGCCTATTTTGAAAAGTTCAGTTGTTTTCTGCAATGGGTCTTCACAAAGAAGACGGGTTTTCAACATGTTATGCATTATCTCGATGACTTTCTGTTCCTGGGGGCAGCCGGGGATCCAGAATGTGGACAGGCTTTAAATGAGTTTTGTGTCTTAATGAACCAATTTGGTGTGCCATTGGCGCCAGGTAAGACCGTGGGTCCCTCGACTTCCCTCGAGTTTCTGGGGATCGAGCTCGACTCGGTTGAGGGTTGTTTTCGATTACCAAGAGAAAAGGTTTTAAAATTCAGGGCATCCCTTGAAACATGTATTAGTGAGACTAAGGTAAAACTGCATCAATTGCAACAAGTGGTGGGCCAGTTGAATTTTGCCCTGAGAGTAATGCCGATGGCCCGCCCCTTTTCCCGCTCGATTGCACAAGCCATGGTCGGCCTGAAGGAGGGTCATCACCGCACGAGGCTCTCGGCAGAGGTTCGCCAGGACATGCGCATTTGGTTGGCATTTCTGGCGGATTTCAATGGTCGAATTGTCTGGAACAAACCGGCGGTGTCCTCTGAGGAGCTGGGGCTGTGGACAGATTCGGCGGGGAGTATAGGTTTTGGTGCCATATTCGGCACACAATGGTCGGCTCAAAAATGGCCGTCATGGTGGCACGAGTGCGGATTGACGAGTAACATTGCTTTTCTCGAACTTTTCCCTATTTTGGTGGCCCTGAAAACTTGGCCTGAGGGGTTCCGGGATCACTCTGTGGTGTTTTGGTCTGACAACATGACCGTGGTTGAGAGTATCAATAGTCAGGCAGCACGTTGCAAATGGATGCTGAGACTGCTTAAAGAAATTGTGTTATTGTGCATGCAGTTGAATGTGCTCTTTAGGGCAAGACATGTCCCGGGGGTACTGAACCAAGCGGGTGATGCGCTTTCTCGTTTCCGTATGCAGGCCTTTTGGGGTTTTCTGCCCACAGCGGACCCGGTGGCGGCACCCTTTCCCGAAGCTCTCTGGTCTCTCGGTGCCCCGAACTATAAAACCTCGTGGGAGAGAGTTTAGCACCCAGGACAAGGAAGGCATACGAAGGGGCGTTCCGTTCCTATTGGTCCTTTTTGGGTTCTGCTAGGGGGGAGCTTTGGGGCCAGGAGGAGCTTGTCGTAAAATTTTTGCTGTCTTTACATCAGGCAGGCAAATCAGTAGCTACGGCCCAGAGGCATCGGGCCGCCATTTCCTTTATGGCAAGGGCTCATGGGATCCAGGACCCGACAGCGTCTTTCGTGGTGCAGAAAGCGCTACGTGGGTGGCAACGCCTTGAGGGTCGCAGAGCAGATGAGAGGCACCCGATAGGTCTGGATAGGTTGGCCCTGTTATTATCCGTACTCCCTGCAACGTGTTCATCACAGTATGAAACAGTGTTATTCCGAGCCGCTTTTGCGCTAGCATTCCATGGGGCTATGCGGGTAAGCGAACTAGTGGCGAAGAACAAGCAGGATACGATGGGGGGACTGTGCCGAGAGCACATTCAGGTCAAGGGGGAGACGATGACTGTCTCGTTTGTCAGGTCCAAAACCGATCAGGGTGCGATTGGGGACTACATAATCATACAAAGGATTCCCGGGTCTTCCATGTGCCCTGTGGTTTGCGTAGAGGAATATTTAGCGCAAAGGGTGGCATCATGGGGGGGGACCTTGTTGAGACACGCTGACGCCACCCCACTGACGAGGTTCCAGTTCCAGCGGGTGCTTGCGATGTCGATTTCGGCCGCGGGCTTGAACCCCGGCGAGTTTGGGACCGATTCCTTTCGGATAGGGGCTGCTACAGAGGCTACAGCCAGGGGTCTGAGTGTAGAAGAAGTAAAACGTGTGGGCCGTTGGTCCTCGAACTGTTATAAAAGGTATGTGCGGTTGCACATGTTGTGAAGCTGTAATGATGTACTCACGCTTCTTGTTTTTGTTTGGTTTTCAGTTGCGCAAGCCTACGAGGCGGGGCGGACTGTGCAGTCGACCCGACACCTGGGGACCAGCGGTCAGACATCATCGGCTGTGAAAAAGGAGGTGTGGGTCGTGGGCCACTCATACGTGAGGCGTGCCGCGGACGTATTCAAAGCAGGTGACATGATTCACGTGGCTGGGGAATACGGGTACAGTGTGTCCTTCTACGGAAAGGGCGGGCTCTGTATTGACCAGTTTCAATCCTTTTTCGAGGGTTTGTTAGGGCGGACAAGGTCACCGCCGTCTATAATCATAGTCCATCTTGGGGGCAACGATTTGGTGGCCACTGGTAGACGACTTCTTCTTGAGGCAATGCTTTCCACAGTAAGTTGGTTGGCAAGAAGAGTTCCAGGGTGCACAATTGCATGGTCCCATATGATCCCACGAAAAGTGTGGCGGGGGGCTATTTCGGTTTCTGCTCTGAATCATTCAGTAAGGAAAATAAATAACAAAGTGAGTAGATTGTTTCGTTCAAGTACACTGCATTCTGTTTCGCATGGTTGTATCAAAGGGGACAGTATGTATTTGGGGGATGGTGTTCATTTGTCCCGGGTGGGGAATGAGTTACTCATAGGAGACCTCATAGCTTGGTTAAAGAGTTTATAACATGACCTTTAGGCAGGAGTGGTTGTGGGGGGTCCGGATAGCCGGTCAACTATCCGGCCTGTGGCGGTAAGGTCATGATCGGTGAGCAGTAATTGGAAGATCCCTATGGGGGGGCGTCACCCATTACGGATGGGAGCGCTCGGGGGAGGTGGCCATTGGCCCCTCAACGGGGAGGCGGTCCTGTCTAAGGATAGGCCGCCGGAAGGAAAGGAAAGGTGGTCAAGGCCCCTTCCTGGATAGGAGGGGCTACGGGCCCTCCTGGGGAATTTCCCGGGGCCAGGACATCTGCGACGGCAGATGGGTAAGTTGTGTGGGGTTCGGGAGGGGGTTTACGCTACCTCTTAGACACCTCACACGAGTCCTCGGACGACCGTTAAATGGCGTCGAGTTCATTGGGGCCCCCGTCAAGTCCAAGGGAAATTGGTAGATGCACTTGAGGTACGCCTCTGTGCGGTTGGTCCCCTCACAAGTGAGGGTGGTATTTCTGGTTTAGGGATCTGACACCGGTTACGACCTTGCCGTTGGCCCTTAACGTTAGGATGTACAATTTCAAGTCAAATGTTTTGTAGGATGTTAGTTCGGCTAGGAGAACCTTTGTATTAGAGATCTGTTAAGGTTAGCCAAACATCGTAATGTGGAAATGAAATTGTACATAATATGAAACTGTTATTTTAATGTTTTGATTTTGTTTCATATTTTAATAAATACAGCCGGGAGGGTCACTCCCTCCCGCCTTCCAAAAGTTCAGAACCGTTTCCGGTTTCCCATCCTTGGGGATTGTGTTGAGAGGGGGTGGCGGGTATCTCAGCCATATGGAAAGGGGCGACCATTCGGTCCCCCCGAACGTATGGTGGAGTACCACGATCCCCCCGGGAAGCCATCTTGGGCGGGAGGCGAGTCTCGGCTGGTATGCCCGAAGCGGCGTAGCCGGGGCGCGCCTTTTCCCGCCCTGGAGTGGGTTGTCCTAGACACTGACGCGACCGGCCACGCCCTCGGAGGCAGGCGGGGGCGGGTTTACGCCCGCCCTGAAGACGGATAAAAGGAGCAACAAGCCAAGAAAGCATCCTCTTGTTCCTGTGCTCTGAAGCTGCACCTCCCCGCTGCACGTGAGCTCGAGACGGAACGAAGAGCCAATTTTGACCCACCCACCAGCCCCTGAGGACAGCTAGTTGTTTTGAATAAAGTTTTGATGTGGAAACTCTATTTTCTTACAGGTTGTGATGATTGTCGTGATAATTTTGAATATGCAATAAAGATGGTCACTTTCAGTATGTTTTGCAAATAAAGTATTTTGCACTAGTGTTGATCAGTAATCATGCTTGTAATAAGTTATAATTGTTTTGTAATTTAGTAATTTAGGTAGATTTGTCGTATTTATTGTCGGGCGGTAAGGTCATGATCGGTGAGCAGTAATTGGAAGATCCCTATGGGGGGGCGTCACCCATTACGGATGGGAGCGCTCGGGGGAGGTGGTCATTGGCCCCTCAACGGGGAGGCGGTCCCGTCTAAGGATAGGCCGCCGGAAGGAAAGGAAAGGTGGTCAAGGCCCCTTCCTGGATAGGAGGGGCTACGGGCCCTCCTGGGGAATTTCCCGGGGCCAGGACATCTGCGACGGCAGATGGGTAAGTTGTGTGGGGTTCGGGAGGGGGTTTACGCTACCTCTTAGACACCTCACACGAGTCCTCGGACGACCGTTAAATGGCGTCGAGTTCATTGGGGCCCCCGTCAAGTCCAAGGGAAATTGGTAGATGCACTTGAGGTACGCCTCTGTGCGGTTGGTCCCCTCACAAGTGAGGGTGGTATTTCTGGTTTAGGGATCTGACACCGGTTACGACCTTGCCGTTGGCCCTTAACGTTAGGATGTACAATTTCAAGTCAAATGTTTTGTAGGATGTTAGTTCGGCTAGGAGAACCTTTGTATTAGAGATCTGTTAAGGTTAGCCAAACATCGTAATGTGGAAATGAAATTGTACATAATATGAAACTGTTATTTTAATGTTTTGATTTTGTTTCATATTTTAATAAATACGGCCGGGAGGGTCACTCCCTCCCGCCTTCCAAAAGTTCAGAACCGTTTCCGGTTTCCCATCCTTGGGGATTGTGTTGAGAGGGGGTGGCGGGTATCTCAGCCATATGAACTCTGCAGTGCTTTTGAAACTGCTGCACTGCTAAGAAACCGGCCCCCAGTTACAAAAGCAGCCCCCACCCATCCGGCCTACCAGGGAAATGCCAGATGCCTAGTATGGCCAGTCCGACCTCAGTTAAAAAGAACAATATAATTTGCAGTGTTTTTGTTGGCCTATCTCCTATAGGTAACTGCATATAAAATATAATGAACACCCCTTTAATGGACAATAATTGCAACTTAAATGTATTTGTGGGAAATGCATATTGCTGGTGGGACAGCTCGGTTGGTTAATGAGATCAGTTAGGATGTCACTAGGTGTAACCGAACAGTCATTGATTTTAATACTGGTCGGTGTATCTGGGAAATAGTGACGCATTTATAGTGCTAAAGCCTATGACAGAAAACAATGTGAATAAATCAGTGAGTTCAAACATTGTATTATATACAGCATGTGATAAGTTGCACTGAGTGTAACTAGGTTGTCCCTAAATGTGCAAAAAGATTTCCTTTACACTCCTTTCAAAAGTTTACACCTTGTTGTTTTCAGTAATCTGCTGATTGTGCCTAGTGCAAACATTTTTTTATTGGCTTCCATTAAACAGACAAATTCCAGATTCTATCAATGAAATCCTTAACAGGTTCCGTAGAAGCCTTTAGATTTGCTGACCAAACAATTACGTATATTTACATTTCTTTCAGGTAGTAGGCACTTTGGGGAGATGGCTTTAGCTGCCTCATCCTTTGAATCTAAGCAGCTCAACCGTCCAGACACAGTTAAAAAAAAAGTATAGGAACTGTTCTGAGCTAATTAGTATATAGGAAATGTTGTTCCTCTGTCCACTCCAGTCTCTAGTTATAAAGGACATCATAGTCAATTCCAATTGTTCCTATCACAAAACGTTGTGATCTAGAGAATCTTAGTCCTGTTTGGGGAGGCAGAACCTTAACTCCCAGAATGCACTGTGGTGGTAATAGACTACCCTGGACTGGAACAGTATGTCCTGATGGCATGGCATCATCTGGTAACCTTAACAGATTAACGCTTCAGCGCCACTGTTTGAGGCAGTCAGGAACAAGAGCTGGCAGGCAGTTAATGACAGACGAGATTTTTATTCATACAAACTCAGTTCTGCTCATTTTATCACATTCAGAAGGATGGAAGTCTGAGTGGATGCACTGGGATTTAAACCTGTGGCCAGGAATCAAACACCTTTCTCTATTATTTGTGCATGAATCGGTTGACGTACTCAGATGAATCACCTCCTTCCTCACCGTAAGAACCCAGGGAATCCACTTACCACCTTTCACCTCTGAACCCAAGAAGATCAACTGCGGTGTCCCCCAGGGCTCATTCCTGAGCCCCACGCTCTTCAACGCATACGTGACCCCATTGGTCAACATTGTCAGAACCCACGGTCTGGACATCATTTCCTATGAAGACGACACCCAGCTCTTCCTCTCACTCACAGGCAACCCTATCACCACCAGAACTAACTTCCACAGATGCATGACAAACATTGCCAACTGGATGAAGAACAACTGGCTGCAGCTAAAAACAGACATGATGGAAGTGCTGATCTTTGGCAATAGCAGCAACACAAGGAACGATTCCTGGTGGCCATCAGACCTAGGACCCTCACCCACTCCCTCCAACAATGCCAGAAACGTCAAAATCTCCATTGACAACAAGCTCACTATGAAATCACAGATCAACTCGGTCTTCTCTGCCTGCTTCCTCACTCTGCACATTCTACGTAAGATCTTCAAGTGGCTACACACAAGATGCACTCTGACACGAGCCCACATCACCAGCCGAATGGACTATGGCAATGCCCTCTACGTAGGAATTGCCGCACACCTTCTGCAGAGACAACAGACCATACAGAACGCCGCAGCCAAACGCATCCTCGGCCTTCCCAGACGAACCCACATCACACATCACTTCAGGAACTTCCACTGTTTCCCCTTACAGAAGAGATGCCAATTCAAGCTGCTGACCCACGCACACAAGGCTCTACACAACCAAGGACCCGCCTTCATTAACCACTGCCTGACCTGCCACCAACCATCGAGTAGACTATGCCTCCCTTTCACTTGCCTATACTTCCACATCTACAGAAGCAGAAGTAGATGACGCTCTTTCTCCCACATTACAGCAAAGACCTGGAACAGCCTCCCCACGCACCTCTGGACCATCACCTCTCTTCTGGAATTCCGAATGGCTCTCAAGACCTGACTGTTCGAATAAGCCTCCAGGGCCTGCACGTTCCTTGATACCCTATTGGGTGATAAGCTGTGCTTTATAAATCTTGATTGATTGACTGAGCCAGCAGATTTAGATTCAGAGCACAAAGGTTTTCTCTCTCGGCATGCATTTTATCCTTTTTGTTAAGCTTTTAGTCTTTAATGACCATTTAGCAACTATTTGGGAACACGTAGTATAGTAATGTCAAATTGACATTGTCTTGGTTACTAGAATGTTTACTGATGTCATTTATTCCAGAGCCCTGACTCTCCTGTGTTTTGTGGCAATCCGTTGTTCTGCTTCGTGCTGTGAGCAGTCCTGTATTTTGTGGGCTCCTGTCAATAAACATTCCTGCTTCCCCTCCCTCTGGTTTTGCTGCATTATCAAAATATCAAATATTGGCAATGACTATATTCAGTGGTACTATTACGGCAATCTGGAGCCGATCAACTTCAAAACAATGCTTTATTCCTGGAAAGCGTTTGTTCACTTTGAAGAATTGACTGCTCGGAAGTAGTCAAGAAAGTTTTACTGAAGGAAGATTTTACTGTAATTCAAAGTTGATGTGATCACTGTTTTGGGCAAGCTGTTGTGACGTGTAATGGGCAGTCCCACGTCCCCAATGCCTAGGCTGTAAGCATGTGGCGAGTTAAGTCAGCACGCTTTACAACCATGTTGGATTGGGCTATTACTGGAGTTAGAGTTCATATGTTGTCATCATGCCGCCCACCATTTTTGAATGGGCAAATTTTACTAGAAGAAAATCAGTTTTACAAGTTGAAAACTCAAGAAGTTGAATAGAATTTTGTTAATATATTTAGATTTCGATTGGTGTGGATTTGGCAATACATTATTTACATTAAAAGACAGAGAATAATCACCATTATTTACAACATAAACACCAAGCATATTCAAAGTAATGTAGTTTAATGCATCAAGTTATGCAACCACCTCTTTTTCTATCTATTCCTGGAAAACTATCCATCAAATGGAAATCGCGTCTGCGTAACTTTGAAAACTATCTAGCAGCAATCGATGTGATGAAATATCCTTCAGAGAAAGCTTCACTTTTATTCAACTATCTGGGCAGAGCTGGTCAAGAAGTTTTTCCATTTTGCCAGAACAGGAAGTTACGTTAGGATCGATACGTTGATTTGGACGAGTACAGTGAAAAAAGTCTAGAATGGCCAAACAATTTTCTGAGGTACCTAGTATTCTGCTTTGAAATCACAATTTTTTTCAGTACAAAACAAGTAAGTAGTGAATCGGTCAAACTGTTCATTGTGGCATTTCGCATACTAGCAGCCACCTTTGAATTTTTTTCTTGATGTGACATTTACATTAGCAACTAATTTGTTTAATTGCTTCTCAAAGAAAACACACAAAGGTCTACTGACTTGTAGACAATCAGCTCTTTACTAAGATATGGATTTAGCTAAAAGTACAGAGAGATAGCTAATAGCCTACCAGGCACTTGCCTTTGATGAAAAGATTTCACATGTTAGTTTGGTGCATGATAGCACATACATTTCTGCTGGTAATGTCAAAAATCAATTTACTGGCTCAAATTCTAGAACAAACTAGTAATTCTTGTTTCAGATGTGGTTAAAGAAATCACATAGGCATCAATCATAACTTTCTTACACAAGGAAAACGTTACAACAATTGTTAATATGGCCATTTTGAAAAAGTTGAAAATGTAACACGTCTAAGATTAAGAGTGTTGATTTGGAAAATTAGTGTATAGAGCAGTTGGGTAATGAGATACTTAAACAATTGAGATTAACTCAGTGTCTGAGGGTTGTAAGCTGCTAAAAGTTCCAATAAGTGATGTTTGTATTAATGGTGTGAAATGAAGTACTGTGGAAGTTTAAGGTCTCCCATAACTATACTTTTTTTTAATATTGGGACTGCAAAACACATAAACTAGAATCTAGTGATGTCAGTGTCATGGCATATGGTGAATTCGACATCATCATGGTTGGATCTTTTATGGTACATTGGCTGTTTAGATAAGACCACCAAAATATATGAGGGTGAGCTATTTTAGGGTGGCAAGATTTAGCACATTCGATTTTATTTTTAAACCAGGATTTGATGTTCCATTTGTATGATCTTTTCATATCAGCTGTTAAGCCATTTTGAAAAATGATCACTAAGTATCTTGAAGTGTTTGGCAATAAAGTATGTTCTGTTCTTGGTTTTGAATATTCAGTTAATGTAAAAGAGTATGCTGGACCGATCACACATAACGTAAGATCGGTATCAATAAGTATTAGAGATGATTTGAAAGAAATGTTAGAAAACCTGCTGGAGGCAACTGAGTGACGGTATGATTATTGCATCAGAGTCTTCTGAATGGGTTTCCCCTATGTGGTGACAAAAAAGAAATCTGGTGCTTTTCATTTGTGTGTTGATCTTCGTTCTTTAAATAACAACATTATTATGGATTGCCATCCTTTTTTACATCATTCACATGACATGCTGGGAACTCTGTGGAAGGCAAAAAAATGTTCTATGATTGATCTTCATTCAGCATATTACCAAATTCCTTTCAGTAAAAACTGTCAAGAACTCAACAATTTTATGACACTTTTTGTACCATACAGATATTTACGGTTCCCTTTTGGGCTAACCTCTTCTGCCAGTGTTTTTCAGCCAATGGTGGACCATTTCCTGATATGGAGAATGTACACACTTTTCAGGATTACATCTTAATATTTACAGAAGATCCTAATGAACTGCTTGCTGTTTTTTAAAAAGTATTCAGTGTTCTTAGAAAACATGGCATGACAGACCACATAAATGCAAACTCTTTATCAACGAGTTAGGATATCGTAAACAAACAGATTGTGCTGAAGATATTAAACCTAAAGTCAATCTTACCAAACCCATCAAGGATGCTGCCATTCCGAAAGACAAGGATGCTTTAAAATCGTTTTTAGGACTTTGCGAATATTACATGGAGTTTATTCAGGATTATGCTGTAATTGCACAATTACTTGGTTCTCTGCTGAAAAAGAGGGCACAGTTTGAATTGTCTTCTAACTTAACATAAATGTTTGAGAAATCAAAAACATGCTTATAGATTCTGCCTTGACACTTTTGTTAGTGGTGATAATTGTGTTATTAGTGTGGATGCAAGACTTCTAGGTTTAGGGGCAGTCTTATGTTAGTATATTGGTAAGAAAAAGTGTATTATCGCTTTTGCTTCCAGAACATTACAGGATTCCGAAAATAATTACAGCACTACAGAGCGGGATGCAGTAGCTTACGTGGGGCAGTGGAGACATTTAAAGAAATGTAAAAAGTTAATTTGAGATACTCCATTTGATATATGTATTTCTCACAAACCACATGTTTACTTACTGAGTGGCAGTGGCTCAGGTAAGGCCACTGCTAGGGTAGTCGGGTTACTGTTGACACTTCAATGAAATAATCTAACTGTAAAGTACATTCTCAAATAAAAATGCCAGGGTTGGACATTATCTTGTATGCCAATACCTGCTGATTCTTGCACTGACAGCTTAGAAGAGAAAAAAAGTGTGTTGTGGCTGTAATTGGTACTCTAGGTAACAACAAAAGGTAATTTCTGAAAGTCATTGACTCGAAGCCACAAGAAATTATAAAGTCATTTTACCTGTAATGGATTATGTTAATAAAGGATGGCCAAATGATATTTGTTAGGATCCTAAACTTCATGGTTATGTTCAAGTGGCATCTGAATTTACGATTGAAAACTATCATATTATGAGACATGATTTATTGGTTCAACCACAGCAATTGAGAAAACAGTTTATTCATACAGCTCATACAGAGCGTGAGAGCCATTTAGGCATGTCAACCACTTGTAAGAAATGTGTGAGATGTTTTATTGGTGGGCATTCTTGGACAGGCACAGCAGGAACTCCCAGCCCAGCCTGTGGGGAGAGGGCCTCTCTCTGCTGTCGCACATGTACACTTCTGTGGGTGCATGGTTCTCGGCAGTGGGGTGTCTGTTATTTCGCTCTTGCTTCACTTGTATAGTTTCTGGCAACTCCTGTGCAGGGCCTCAGCCGTTCGGCTCGTCTAGGTGTTAGTGTTCTGCATGCAAAGCTTGGGTACTGCCACTCCTCCTGCCTCAGTCATCCAGTGTTTCTTTAACCCCTTCTTTGCCTGATATAAAGTTTTTTTAAAAGCGCAAGACTTACCAGAAGAGCCCAAAACAAGACAGGCCCTACACAACGAGGAGACTGGATTAGATTTAAAGCATTTGGGGTGCATGAAATTGGATTTCCAATGTGGAATGTTTATGAATTATTAATTCTGCCCACCCCTACAATAGACCCGGCCCTGAGAAATAAGTGCCGGTGCTCAGCACCTGCACAAATTAAGCACTGTCATCTGACCACATCAGATGAAATGTCTGATATAAATTCTATCTGGTGCTCCATGTTTTCCAATAAAGGGAGGTCATCTGACCTATTTTTAACTACTGAGATCAGATTCTTAAAGGCTGAGGTGAGAGATTGAGCCATATATACCCCATAAATTCCATCTGTCATTACCCTGAGAGGAATTTCTTCATTGCTTAGTCCAACTTTTTATGTGACCAATCCTGTAAGATATGTTCTTCCATCTTGGAATAACAGCCCACCACACTCATCACAACAAAATCCACACGTACATTGCCAGGCAGCATAGAGTACATGTGTTCAGGGGGATAAAGGTTGGCTGTAAATCTCCGTAACAAGATCCTGTCAGGATCGTTCCACCCCTGTTTGACGACATCCATGACGAAGTGATGTATTGGTATACCCACATTAGATGACTTTTAGAATTGTTGTAACAAGGATTCATCTGAAGGTCCTGGTTTCTCCACATGATGGAAGTTCATGCTATCTCTGATGGGGGCCAGTATGATGAATGTCAACATATCTTAAGCATTGTACTTGCACTTTAAATCATTGAAATAAGGTGCCTAGACACTACTGTCAGAGCCCCCAGAATCAGAGGTACCCACAGTTGTCGTCTTCTTTTGATCAGAAGCAACTGTCCTTTAAGTGCCACCAGCGTTTGTAAAACTATTCTGTAAATGTTCTCCACATCCTCCCTCCTATGTTTTTGGCATTTGGGAGAAGGAGAGCCATGAGGAGATCGAGAGGAAGATAAAGAGGGAAAGCCATGTCTCCTTTCAGCAGAATGCTTGCCCTTATTAATAGAGCTCTGCAAACGATCTAGCCAGCCAATCATGCATAAATGTCCATAAAAGGCTTACCTGCGGACAAGGTTGGATTGGGATTAAAAATCGGCCCGGTAACGCTAAAAAAAAGTGGCCCACATTTGCATATTGCTTTGCAAAACACTGCTTCAGCGAAATTTTATTTAAAAAGGGCAGGGGGGGTGTTAAAAACAAATGCACGGATTAGGATACAGTAGTGAAACACCTGAAAACAAGTGAGGCCACTTTTAGCTCAGGTCCCCTGCCCCCACTCAATATGCATATATTAATGGGCCGGCCCCAGGAGAGAAATGGAGTGACACCTCTGCCGTTGATAAGAGGGAGGTAATGGACGCCCATTTATCTCCAGAAAGGCCACTCCGGCACCCACTGGGCCGCTGGCAGCATTGAACAATACAGAAAAAGCGCAAATCGGCCTCCAGGCTGCTCAGAAAAGCAGTCTACAGATGGAACTTGACACCGGCCCTTCGGGCATTGCCCGAGTGCCCATGTTACCAATCCGACACTGCCTGCGGTGTTAGATGCTGTCAGACGGGAGTGCGGCCACTGCGCTTCCAAAATCAAAGGACGCGCATATGCAGAAGCAATTTATCACTCTGCACGTGCTCAAGCAGGAAGTTGATAAGAATGCGCGTACATCCGGAACTTTCTCTGACCGTAAGGGAGTGACGCATGGTAATATCCCCTGGACCTCCAAACGGGGGAGGGGGAGGGAGGCTGCCACAAGGAAGAAAGAATCACCAAGGTACCTACCTGGCTGCCGCAAGGAAGAAAGAAGCACCAAGGTACCTACCTAGCTGCCACAAGAAAGAAAGAAGCACCAAGGTAACTAGCTAGCTGCCACAAGGAAGAAAGAAGCACCAAGGTACCTACCTGGCTGCCACAAGGAAGAAAGAAGCACCAAGGTACATACCTAGCTGCCACAAGAAAGAAAGAAGCACCAAGGTAACTAGCTAGCTGCCAGAAGGAAGAAAGAAGCACCAAGGTACCTGGCTGCCACAAGGAAGAAAGAAGCACCAAGGTACCTACCTGGCTGCCACAAGGAAGAAAGAAGCACCAAGGTACCTACCTGACTTCCACAAGAAAGAAAGAAGCACCAAGGTAACTAGCTAGCTGCCAGAAGGAAGAAAGAAGCATCAAGGTACCTGGCTGCCACAAGGAAGAAAGAAGCACCAAGGTACCTACCTAGCTGCCACAAGAAAGAAAGAAGCACCGAGGTAACTAGCTAGCTGCCAGAAGGAAGAAAGAAGCACCAAGGTACCTGGCTGCCACAAGGAAGAAAGAAGCACCAAGGTACCTACCTGGCTGCCACAAGGAAGAAAGAAGCACCAAGGTACCTACCTGACTTCCACAAGAAAGAAAGAAGCACCAAGGTAACTAGCTAGCTGCCAGAAGGAAGAAAGAAGCATCAAGGTACCTGGCTGCCACAAGGAAGAAAGAAGCACCAAGGTACCTACCTGGCTGCCACAAGGAAGAAAGAAGCACCAAGGTACCTACCTGACTTCCACAAGGAAGAAAGAAGCACCAAGGTACCTACCTAGCTGCCACAAGAAAGAAAGAAGCACCAAGGTACCTACCTAGCTGCCACAAGAAAGAAAGAAGCACCAAGGTAACTAGCTAGCTGCCACAGGGAAGAAAGAAGCACCAAGGTACCTGGCTGCCACAAGGAAGAAAGAAGCACCAAGGTACCTACCTAGCTGCCACAAGGAAGAAAGAAGCACCAAGGTACCTACCTGGCTGCCACAAGGAAGAAAGAAGCACCAAGGTACCTGGCTGCCACAGGGAAGAAAGAAGCACCAAGGTACCTGGCTGCCACAAGAAAGAAAGAAGCACCAAGGTATCTAGCTAGCTGCCACAAGAAAGAAAGAAGCACCAAAGTACCTACCTGGCTGCCACAGGAAAGAAAGAAGCACCAAGGTACCTACCTAGCTGCCACAAGGAAGAAAGAAGCACCAAGGTACCTACCTGGCTGCCACAGGAAAGAAAGAAGCACCAAGGTACCTACCTAGCTGCCACAAGGAAGAAAGAAGCACCAAGGTACCTGGCTGCCACAAGAAAGAAAGAAGCACCGAGGTAACTAGCTAGCTGCCACAAGAAAGAAAGAAGCACCAAGGTACCTACCTGGCTGCCACAAGAAAGAAAGAAGCACCAAGGTACCTACCTAGCTGCCACAAGGAAGAAAGAAGCACCAAGGTACCTACCTGGCTGCCACAAGAAAGAAAGAAGCACCAAGGTAATTAGCTAGCTGCCACAAGAAAGAAAGAAGCACCAAGGTAACTAGCTGCCACAAGGAAGAAAGAAGCACCAAGGTACCTACCTTGCTGCCACAAGGAAGAAAGAAGCACCAAGGTACCTACCTAGCTGCCACAAGGAAGAAAGAAGCACCAAGGTACCTACCTGGCTGCCACAAGAAAGAAAGAAGCACCAAGGTACCTACCTTGCTACCACAAGAAAGAAAGAAGCACCAAGGTACCTGGCTGCCACAAGGAAGAAAGAAGCACCAAGGTACCTACCTGGCTGCCACAAGAAAGAAAGAAGCACCAAGGTAACTAGCTAGCTGCCACAAGAAAGAAAGAAGCACCAAGGTACCTGGCTGCCACAAGGAAGAAAGAAGCACCAAGGTACCTACCTGGCTGCCACAAGAAAGAAAGAAGCACCAAGGTACCTGGCTGCCACAAGGAAGAAAGAAGCACCAAGGTACCTACCTGGCTGCCACAAGAAAGAAAGAAGCACCAAGGTACCTGGCTGCCACAAGGAAGAAAGAAGCACCGAGGTACCTACCTAGCTGCCACAAGAAAGAAAGAAGCACCAAGGTACCTGGCTGCCACAAGGAAGAAAGAAGCACCGAGGTACCTACCTAGCTGCCACAAGAAAGAAAGAAGCACCAAGGTAACTAACTAGCTGCCACAAGAAAGAAGAAGCACCAAGGTACCTCCCTGGCTGCCACAAGGAAGAAAGAAGCACCAAAGTAATTAGCTAGCTGCCACAAGGAAGAAAGAAGCACCAAGGTACCTACCTGGCTGCCACAAGAAAGAAAGAAGCACCAAGGTAACTAGCTAGCTGCCACAAGAAAGAAAGAAGCACCAAGGTACCTACCTGGCTGCCACAAGAAAGAAAGAAGCACCAAGGTAACTAGCTAGCTGCCACAAGGAAGAAAGAAGCACCAAGGTACCTACCTTGCTGCCACAAGAAAGAAAGAAGCACCAAGGTACCTGGCTGCCACAAGGAAGAAAGAAGCACCAAGGTACCTACCTTGCTGCCACAAGAAAGAAAGAAGCACCAAGGTACCTGGCTGCCACAAGGTACCTTCTTCACTACAGTACACTCACTATGAGGCCAACATACCCCCAGGCCCATCAAGGGAGGTAATTCAGCTCTGTGAAGGGTCCGAACCCAGCAGGGATCTCCCATGTTCCCACTCCACTCACATGAAAACAAAACAGGAGGAGCCTGGAGGGCCAGCCCCATCTGTGGCCCCCAGGATGGGTGCAAGGTGCCAGAATCCTCCTCATTTGTCCCTGTCAAGAGGAGACATACCTCCTTAGTAACGACTGGGATGAGGACAAGGGATCCTATTTGAGTTGTTCCTCAAATTATCTTTACATTTTTTAACTCATTCTGACTTTAAAAAATTCGGCGAAAATAGTGACTACACCCACCAGCCTAACGAAACCTAAGGGCCCACCTAGCAAACTACATGGAGAGACCCCCCTCTGGACTCGGTCAGGAGCTCTCAGGCAAGGGTACTGTGGTAAGGGGGTCCCCTGGAGGTCGGGGGCCTCTGCACCGCTGGGGCCTATGTTACGCCACTGACTACACCTGTATTTTCAATTTTTTCATTGCGCTAAATGAACTCTAACATCACAATTTTACTCTGCAAAATTCCCCCAAGTGTAACCATAGGGTATTTTTTGCAGGATATTTCACACTTGTGCTGGCACACTCACCAAATAAACGGTATTATCGAATTCTGATTCAGCATATGGTTTTACCGCCTGTTATACCATATGCAGTTTTGTCCTGTGAAATTTGACCATGTGCAATAAAATGTCATGCCGTTTTGGCATGTGTGCTAAAATCACATGCACTAACACCGCTTGCTGTAAAATCACACTCATTAAAAAAAATCAGATGGAACGGTTTTAGCTTAAGTGTTTCCCTTTATCATGCAATAATGAAAATATGGGGCACACAGAATAAGTAGGTTAGCTATTTACTTAAGCACTGAAATTATGCAACAACAGAAGATCAAATTATCAGTTAACATCTGCAAAGTGCTGTCACTACACACACCATGCATGAAGTATTTTGTTTTTCAGTTGAGCTAGAAACTATGCTTTTTATTTGATGGCTGGAAATTATGTGTCAGATGGTGAATTATGTGGCAAGAAAACTCCACAGCTTTAGAATCAGGTAATTCTGTTGTCCCTGGCTGTGTAGCAGGATAGGGAATGTGGCCACGGGGTGCTCCCAACCATGTACAAGTCCTCCTTGAAAATAATGAGTCCATCGTATCTTATACCATTGAGAATCAATTTATCATAGTCATGATTATCACTCGTTAGACGTAGGCCTTATTTTCCCTCTGATGTTAGCTTTGATGTGCTCCCTAAGAGTGTTTGTGGTTCATTGCCCATTAACATTAATGCCTCAGTAGGATAGCTCGCAAGACTGGCTTAGCCTTTCATCCCTCCATGATGCATAATAGCAGTTCGAATTACTAGTGGGTAATAATAATAAAAAAAACCTCATAAAGTGCCTTGGCAAAAAGGTCACATTTAATACTAGGATATTTTTATTCTAAGAAGTACACTAGATAATTTGTGATAATTTATATCCGGTTTATTGTATCGTTAAACATGTTTTGCTCCAACTGAAAGATTGTTTTCATCATGCTAGTAAATGCTAGTAAATGCAACCAGTTATGATTTTTCAAGACCACTCTTTTTGAAAATATTGAAGGATTTGAAAAAATGTAAAAATAAATTAATGTTTTTTTTTTATTTTTTTTTTTTATAAGCTTTATTCGATTTTCTTCGAAATCATAAAAGCACAATACATCCATATAAAAACATCACAAATGATATGTTTGAATATAAAATTTAGCAGTTAAAAACGACAATTGTAATACTCAATCTTTAAAAAGACATTCAAAATACAGTACAGAATGGATTGAAATTAGTGCTGATCAACACAATAGGGAGACCCAAGCGGGATTGTTTTACAACATGGTTTTCCGCAACAACATGGCAGATCTTAAAAAACAAGATACCGCAAAAATCACATGCTCATCTTCGAGTTTCAACAGTCTTAAAAAAGCAGGTCTGCAATTTCTTACCCCCCAACGCTTTAACAGAGGTTTTAAATAAAGTTTTCTGGGGGTAGTATAGAAGGAGCAAAAGAACATTACATGCAAGTTGGATTGGAATGCAGTATTATCACACTGGCATATTAAATTCAGTGGAGACCAGTTGTTGATCTTTGGTACAGAAACCATACGAAAGAAGATCCCAAGACGGAGGCGAGTCAAAAGCATTCTATGGTATGGGCTGGGGTCTACTTTTAGATACCTTTGCATACCTTCCTTGGGGGTGATTTCTTGAAAAATTAAGATGGATTGTTTGTTCTTTTCAACATTCCATCTCAAAGTTTCCAGATGAGAGGTTAGTGTTTTTTTAAGAACTGATCTGGATACGCCCTCCAAGGAACCAGGATTTGCGTAATAATCTAGGTGGCCCATCTCACCAAGTACAGATCTTACGTACGACAGCCAGCGGAGATTTGCAACCCCATCTAGGGCCAAGCAATCCTCCAGGAGGTCCCTGTTAAAACTGGCCTCCCTGGTTGTCCATACCTTGTGCCATAGGAGAATTGGGGCCATCCTAATTGTGTCCCCCATATGCTTGACTCCGGCCTCTATGTGTGTCATAAATGAGGATGAGGACTTTGGGACACCCAGAAGGTAGCTGATGAATTGATTCTCACAGCTCTGCAACGTTTGATCCTTCTCGATGCCCCAAAGTCCCGCCCCATAGGTGGCTGTGGACACACACTTCGCCTGGTATATTTGTGCAAGTTCTTTAATTGGTCTACCACCCACTCTGTTGGAAAAAGCGCGCAGGGCGCCTATAGTACGGATAAAAGCCAACTTCCTCGCTTCAATTGCCTGTTTCCAACGACATTTCTTGTCAAAGAGTATGCCAAGGTAACAAAACTTATCAACTATGGCAATATTCTGCTTGTTCAGGAACACGTTACATGACACCCTACTGCGCTTGTTAGTGCACGGCATGGTAAAAGTCTTCCAGATGTTTACTTTCAGCCCTTTATTTTCCATAAAACCTGCAAATTTAGTCACTGCCCTCTGCAAACCCACCTGGGTCTGAGACATTATGGCCGCGTCATCGGCGTACAAGAGGATTGGCACTGGTAAGCCTTTCACGGTGGGGTAATCGTTTTGGAAGAGAGAGAGGTATTGGCCCACTGAGTTTATGTAGTAGGTAAATAGCCTGGGGGCTAGGATACATCCTTGCCTAACCCCCCTTAACAGGGCAAATTTGTCAGTGCATTCGCCCTGCTTGCCAAATCTCACTCTTGCCCCACAATTGTGGTACAATTCTCTAATGAAAGTGATTAGGCGTGCATCAATTCCCATCTCGGCCAATGTCGACCATAACAAAGAATGGTCCACGCAATCAAAAGCACAACTCAAATCAACAAAAGTTATAAAAAGTGACCCACCTCTAGCCTGCGTGTATTTAGCGCATAAAAGGGCCAAGTTTAAGCACTGCTCAGCAGTCCCTACACCCTTCCTAAAACTGTATTGGAGATGTGAGACTACATTGTGTTCCTCCTCCCACTCCTGTAGTCTCTTTAAAATAATCCTCCCTGCTAATTTCATAAGGCCATCTAAAAGAGATATTGGCCTATAGCAGGTTGGATCGTCACGCCTACCCTTTTTAAAAATGGGGACCACTATTGCATCCGACCAACTTTCTATGAACCCAGATTGGTTGCTCTTATTCAACACATTTGTGAGCAAAGGGGCCCAGAAATCTGGTTCAGCCTTGTAGACATCTACTGGGGTACAGTCTGGCCCTGGTGCTTTGCCTGATGCACTGTCCCTGATTGCATCCTGCATTTCCCCAATGGTAAATGTCATGTCAATCGGGAAAGGACAGACACGGGGAGGGATCTCGTTACTTCTATCTTTAGGTCGTGGGGCATTTTGAATCAGCCCTGTCAATGTAATAGTGTCTGCTGGCTTTATGTCCCTATATAACTGCCTAAAATGTTCCAACCATCTGTCACCTGTTATAGCTAAATCTATTTTGTTACCGCTATTATTCGGTTGATACAGAGACTTGACCAGTCTCCAGAACTTAGTAGTATCTTTCTGGGCAGATGCTTCTCTTAATGTTGACCAAGCTTGCTTTTTTAAGGACTGGGTTCTTTCTTTTAGTGCGCATTTATATGCTCGCCTAGCGCTGCGAATTATGTCAGGGTCTCTAGGTTTGAGGGCCAAAACTTTTTTAAGAGCTTTTAGAGTTTTTGTGCATTTCCCATCAAACCACCCTTCTCTAATTGGAGGGTTATTGTTTGCTGCCCGTGTCAGTAAGGTTTTTATCCGCTGTTGAATATTGGCAAACGCGGTCATAACGGAGAGGGGGTCTGCCTGAACCTCTAAACAAAGGTTGACATCATTTGCCGAGTTAGAGAGTAGTTTTTTCAAGAACACATCGGGTACAATCTTCTCCCACTTCACAACATAGCCATTTGTTTTGGATAGTTCAGTCCTATAGGGGTACATGGGAATGGTAGCTTTTTTGGCATTGCGCTCCTCTACTTTTATGCTAATGGAAAGGGGATAATGATCACTGAATACCTCCTTGCCAACCACACATGAGCTCAAAATTCCTGAATTGGCAGTCGATATCAGAATGAAATCAATAGTTGAATTACAATCCCTGCCAAAAAAGGTAGGCTCAAACTGCACTGGTGTAGGACAAAACTGGTTGGCGAAACAAAGGTCGAATTTAAAAAGAAAAGTATTTAACAACATTCCCCTCTTCGTGTGCACAAAGTGAGTTGAATTATCCTCGCCAAGACCTACAATACCACACAAGGGGGAATCAGAGTGGGGGCAAATCGTGCAATTAAAATCCCCAACCCACAATATTGTTGCCCCCTTAAGATGATTCACAGTATGTGACAACAAGCGCGATAACTCAGACATAGTGGACTCCAATTCAGTGTCAGCCATATTGTTGTAAAAATTCAACAGTGCTATATTCTCTAATGAACCCCACTTAAAGAATAGAATTTGAAAGTGAGTAGAAGAGAAAAATTTGTGGATCTTGACTTTTGCTACTGTTGAGACATAGACACAGAGCCCCCCCTTGTTGTGACCATGGGCAGACGGTGTGGCAGGGGAGTAGAAAGTTTGGTACCCCAAAAGATGTACTTCTTCACAACACCAAGTTTCTTGGAAACATAAAATGTCATGCGTATGTATAGCATTTAGCCAAGCTTTATTTGATGCCTTACTAGCCAGGCCAGCCACGTTCCAAGAAAGAAGTGATTTTTTAACAGGAACGTAGCTTGTTTCTCCCCAAGTGCGACCTAGATTCGCACATGGTAAGTCTAGTTGTTGTGTTATACTACTAAGAACATGGGAAGGGCTCAAGGGATTAGATATAGAACCGCTTTTCGTGGACTGTTGAAGCTGTTGAGGCTGTGAATGACCAGATGGCCGCAGTTCACTCAGAGAATCCATATCCGCCAGTATCCCTTCGTGTTGGCTATTATGATGGTTTTTAGACTGGCTGGATGACAAAAAATGGTCAGTGGAGCGGTGAATAGTCCGCGGGGCCACATGAAATTTTCCAGTAATGATTGACTTGTGCAGTCATTCATTGTCGTCTAAGCCGGAAAGCGGGTAATAAAAATTAGACAGGGGTATATTCCACAAGTCTTTAGGATTTTGAGGCCATAATGCACCCCAATGAGCATTAAGGTCGTGCGGATTTCTCTGTGGTAAAAATACCTGACTGGAACGCAAACGGGGATCATTAATGTAATCAAGGGGATTCTGATCCCTTGATGTCCTCGCCTGAGCTAGGCTGTCTGGGGCAAAAGATCTGTACGTCAATGGGGCAGGGGAGTTCAACTGATTTGGGATAAAAGTGTTATAGCCCATGTGTTGTTTGTGTAGTATGGGTGTATTAGGGCCACCAGGGGTTTTTTGGCGGCCATAGCTATCGGGGTGGTAGAGTCTAGGCTGGGCTGACGGTTTTTTCAGCATTGTCTCAGGGTAGAAATAACTTAAATTATGAGTTGAAATTCCCCCCTCCCCTGTTCCGGGGTACCAATCGCTGATATGGGTTACCAATCTGTGATCTTTGAAATTAACTAAGATCACTTCTCCTTCGATATCCTTGGGTCTAGTACCGACCCATTGGCAACGCCTGGCTGAAACGATATCACCATTCAGGTGAGGCGGGAGTGGTCTATTTCTCCTCAGCCAGTAGATGACCTTGTTTTTCAGGTTGGTATGGTGTTCACGGTTGCCCTCTGGGGGGGGGTGGCACTCCTGTAAGGGCTATAACGTAATTTAAACATTCAGGTGGCAAATCTACGATGTTCTTTGTTTTGCTAATGGGTAGATGTGGGGGAATAGGAGGGAGATTTGAATTAGTACCATTGTTTGGGTGCGTACTATAAGGACGTGTAGAAGTATGAGATTTTTCTGTAATCGCGGATTTTTCCAAAGCAATAGTTCTGTTATGACTATTATTGCTTTTTTCAACTTGTGGAATGGAAATCTGAGACGATTTCGGTGGCCCAGTTATAGGTGGTGCGGTTGCCTTAGAAATACCAGTCACTTTATTGGATGATTTGGATTCATCAATGGGCTGTATTAAAACTACAGGGGAGTTCGGTTTCGGGCAGGATGTCCCCGTTTGGCCTTGCAAAATTTTTTCCACACTCTCCCCTAATCTTTTGATCCTTTCGGTCAGGGGAAGGATCAATGCCTTTATTAAACAATCGATGTCCCCCAATAGTCCCGTATAACTAGGTACTGAAATAGAACTGGGAGTCATCTCCTTTGCCGGTTCTGCCGGCCCAGCTTTGCTTGGAATAGTAAATATATTATGTGGCACTTTATTTGCGGGTACGGCTCTCTTTTTAATTATCAGCTTCTTTCTTCGCTTCCTTGGAGGGGAGCCTAAAGGAATTTTGCTGGAAGGGGTTTTACGACTTTTAGTAGGAACCCTAAATGGCGACAATAGAGGCTGGTCCTCAGTGATGCCCTTAGTGTGATTATCAGGTAAGCTTGGTGTGAACACGGGAGATGGAATGGCTGGATCATACAGAAGGGGTGGTTCTACGAGGGGAGTGCATAAATCTATTGTCTGGGTATCATATACTTGGAGGTGAATGGAGTCTGAGATATTAATAAAATCATTCTGTGGAGGGAGATTAGTCTGAAAAATAAGGGGGATATCTTCTATGAGAGGTAGGGTATTGACATGTTCTACTGGTGAAATTAGGTCCAAAGAAGTTGAAAGGGATGTTGTGGTTGTGTCCAAAGGTTGGAAGGGTCTTAATTTCAGTTTGTCAATAGATAAACGTCGACCCGCCCGTTTCTCAGCCAGTAGGAGTTCCCGGTCTACATCAGTCTTGATTTTGGCGAAGAATTTGTCCAAGGGTCCTAACAAAGGAGACCCTTGAATAGCCTGTGCCTGAGTTGACTCCAGGGTAGACATCACTAGGGGCTACAAAGGGGCGATTAAAGCAAGGTGCGAGAAAGGAACACTTAGTGGATAGGATAGAATAACAGGAAAAGCAAGGAGAGTGGGCCCGGCCCGGCCTCCTTCGGCCCCGGACGGCCACAGACGGTCCCGCCCTTGTCCCGGGCTTCTCCCGGCGCCCTCCCGCGCGCTCCCGCGCAGCGGGAGTTGTAGTTCCTTTTAGAGGTTGTACCGAGGGGGCGTGGCCGGCATGGAGAGGAGCCCAGCTGGAGACGGGCGCGCGGAGACTCCTGGACAATGGAGTCCTCCGCTCTACCTCGCAGCCCTGCCGGTGTCGGTGTTTGATAAAAGTAATGCCCCAAGATGCAAGCAGCCTCAAACCACGATGCGGGACCCGCGAAGCGGGTCCGGCGAGGCGTGGGAGGCTGAGGGAAGGCTGAGACAGGAGATGTGCAGGCAAATGCGCGGAGCGCGGCGTCAAGATGAGTAATCCGCTGAAGGAGCCTGGAAGTGCTCGTTAAGTCCTGCTGTGGTGGGGGCGCGGCCGGCAGGGAGAGGAGCCCAGCTGGAGACGGGCGCGCGGAGACTCCTGGACAATGGAGTCCTCCGCTCTACCTCGCAGCCCTGCCGGTGTCGGTGTTTGATGAAAGTAATGCCCCAAGATGCAAGCAGCCTCAAACCACGATGCGGGACCCGCAAAGCGGGTCCGGCGAGGCGTGGGAGGCTGAGGGAAGGCTGAGACAGGAGATGTGCAGGCAAATGCGCGGAGCGCGGCGTCAAGATGAGTAATCCGCTGAAGGAGCCTGGAAGTGCTCGTTAAGTCCTGCTGTGGTGGGGGCGCGGCCGGCAGGGAGAGGAGCCCAGCTGGAGACGGGCGCGCGGAGACTCCTGGACAATGGAGTCCTCCGCTCTACCTCGCAGCCCTGCCGGTGTCGGTGTTTGATGAAAGTAATGCCCCAAGATGCAAGCAGCCTCAAACCACGATGCGGGACCCGCAAAGCGGGTCCGGCGAGGCGTGGGAGGCTGAGGGAAGGCTGAGACAGGAGATGTGCAGGCAAATGCGCGGAGCGCGGCGTCAAGATGAGTAATCCGCTGAAGGAGCCTGGAAGTGCTCGTTAAGTCCTGCTGTGGTGGGGGCGCGGCCGGCAGGGAGAGGAGCCCAGCTGGAGACGGGCGCGCGGAGACTCCTGGACAATGGAGTCCTCCGCTCTACCTCGCAGCCCTGCCGGTGTCGGTGTTTGATGAAAGTAATGCCCCAAGATGCAAGCAGCCTCAAACCACGATGCGGGACCCGCGAAGCGGGTCCGGCGAGGCGTGGGAGGCTGAGGGAAGGCTGAGACAGGAGATGTGCAGGCAAATGCGCGGAGCGCGGCGTCAAGATGAGTAATAAATAATAAATTAATTAATGTGTTCTAGGAGTTCAAAAGCTTTTGCTCCTCTTTTAATAAGGATAACTGCTGATTTTAAATGAGAATCATTAACAGTGCTGAGCCTGCAGACAATTTTTCTACTTTCTTGCAAATGTCAACAAGCATTGACATAGCCAATAGATCTTGCCTTTGGGACCTAATACGTGTTTAGCCATGTAGCACATTATCCTGAGTGCTGCGCCGCCAGGGATTGAAGAGCTATGCAGTTACTACACACTGGGGCATATTCTCAAGGAGGTATCACCAAGTTAACAGCACTTTATCGCAGCCAAGGTGGCGAGAAATATATCACCTATTCACAAGCTGGTGCAAACAGCCCACTCTTTGGAATTCCTTCCCGCTAACTATGAGAAGCAGTAACAATTTACTTGGCTTCAGAAAGCACTTAAAACTTGACTGTTTAGATTGGCCTATTAATTGGGCCTTATACGACGACAATTTAAAGCATGATTAGCGCCATAAAACCTCTGGTGTCTGTGTGCTTTACAAGTAACTGATAACATAACATATCACCAGTTAACCTGCGATAGCAGCCGCAAAAAACATCGCCACAGGTGACCCTTGCAATTATCGCTAATGAGATGCAGAATAGGCGTTCCCGTGCCAAAAGCCACGACAACACCACTCTGCAGCATTCTCAACGACCAGCCAGATCGGCTGAACCTAAAACAGGCGATAAGGCGTGTTAACAGCAGGAAATTAACACCTGCTCTGACCTGGTGCAAAGTTGGATGACAGCCTGCACCAGAAAAGGGAGCCCAGCCCAGAGCCACACCTGAAGGGCAACAGATGCCATGGAGACGACGCTCATGCAGCTGGGAGCCCCAAGAGGGCCACAACCCCCACCGTCACAACCCACAGGACCCCCCCCCTCCCCGGGCACCCACCCCTACACGAAACATGTACCAAATATTCCGCCTGATGCCGCACAATCACATTTGGTGACATGCATGTGTCATACATTCACCTTCGAATTAACAAACGAAAATGTATTGAAATAAACACAGAGCATAAATGAAGACACATTGCGGCTCTCCTCTGGACAATCTGTAGGTCACATCCTCCAAGACAAAAATCCAGATGAGAAGGTGTGACTTGCTCTCATCAAAGGACAGAGAGAGAGATCGTAGGATAGAGAGAGATACAGAGAGAGAGAAAGAGAGGGAGAGAGAGAAAGACAGACAGAGAGGGGGAGAGAGAGAAAGACAGAAAGAAAGAGGGAGTGAGACACAGATAACAGAAGTTATGGACAGGGAGAGAGAGTGCTGACACTGCGCACCCAAGGCCTCACTGCTCACCTGCTGACACCGGTGTGTCTCCAACCACGTGCCGGTATGTACTGCAGTTCACCAGGTCCCACATCTGAAACAGATCCATCATCTGAAACAGAGTCCAGATACATGAATGACAAAGTACATACAACTGCACACAGCATCATCGCCTGTCCGCCACTGCGCACCCAGGCAGCAGCACCCCAGCTCCTCCTGCCGCCCAGCGGTGCATGCCTACCTCTGCGCACCCTGGCAGCAGCACCCCAGCCCCTACCGCCGCCCAGCGGTGCATGCCCACCCCTACGCACCAGGGCCTCACTGCTCACCTTCCGCCACCGGCGTGTCGCAATGAGGGCCCACCACGTGCCGGTGCAGGCCCCAAGCCTAGGGCCACGAACATGGCACCCTCCACATCATGCAGCCCCACTCCGCAGGCCACCAGGTCTCACATTTGATTCTGGGTCTTGATTTCGCCATGGCAGAGGACATACCAGTGCACCCGGCATCATCGCAGGCTGCACACCTGCTCGGCCCTTGAGGTGCGACTAACGCTGTGATCGGGGAGGCCACGCCACGTGGCGATAGGCCCGCGCTGCCCGCTGGCCCTGGCCTACACTGCGGTCCGTTAGGGCACACAAATCCTGAGCAGTCTGGACTGCCGGGATGGAGCATCATCGCAGGCTGCACACCCACTCAGTGCTTAAGGTACCCCTACCTCAGTGCACTGAAAGTCACTGTCCCATGGCGATGTGCCTGTGCCGGCCGAAGTCTATCCAGTGCCACCAAGCCTGTGCCCCAAAAGTCATGGACTCTGTATGATTGGGTATCATGGTGCGGTCGCCATCATGTCACCTCCGGGCCGGGGGAAAGTGATGTTGTAGGGTCCTAGGTCCTCATGCCTACATGAACACCACCCAGATAGAGAGAGGAAATGGCATCGGGCACTTGTGCCCGGCCCCTTTTATTGACAGTGTCACATGTCCTGTGACGCTTGTGCTGGATGGGTGTTGTGTGGGTGTACACCAGCCATGAGGGAGTGGCTGTGGCATGCTGACAACTAGACCTGTGACCAGTAGATCACTACAGGGAAGACCTGGGACATGTAGCGTTGCCGTCCCTCCCTGTGAGCGTAAGCGGAGTGGGCTGCCCTGGTGTATGCCAGTCCAGCGTAAGGGTGTGAACAATGACCCCGAGGCTCTGGGCGTGGTTCCGTACTGGGCTGGACAAGGAAGTAACTAATGCATGTGTCCCTGTTGTTGATGCTAGCGCCACCCGGACCGCATTCGGCAATGTGTCAACTTGTACCCTAAGTTCTACGACATGAGCCACATGGACGAAAGAGGAATTCACTGAGCCTACATTCATCCATACTTCCACACTTGAAGGACCATAGACATGACACATCTGTGTGATTAGGAATGTTTAATGCACATTCAGTGGAGTGTTGCATCTGGAGCAGTACAGGTCCATGCAAACCACACATGACGATGTTGGCCCGTGGGGGGCCAGCCAGAGTCCTCCAGGGAATGACAAGTCCAAAGGAAGAGGAAGAGTTCAGTCCGCAGTCTGATTGCTGTGTCATTGGCGATCAAACAGATTATGGCAGTCTATGTCGAGGTCCAATGTGAGTGTCGCAGAGTGCATCGGGGGACAGTGGAAGGTGATGATGCAGAGGGCAGGACCAAGCAGAAACCGGCCATATGGCGGAGAAGAATGCTTCTGCGTCCTTCGTACCACGATGGTAGATTCATCAGCATCTACGTCCTCTGCAGTTCCATGTGCCTCACATGTGGATGGTGGTGTTCTGTCTCCTGCACTGTGTGGCAGTGACACTTCAGGGGCCAGAGGTGGAATGTCTTCCACACTTCAGTGGGCGGAGATGTGGATGGAGTGGTAGCAGCAGCATGCATCAGCTCCAGGCCTTGTGGCAGCAATGCCATGAGGATGGTCTTGAGGTCATTGAGGAAACTACGTACCACTCACTAGTGTGCAGCCGTGGCAGTCGGCCATACGCCCGCTCCATGGTCTCCATTAACCTCCGCGTGTTTCCCAACTCCCGTGTCACATCGCCAGAGCCACTCTGACTGGACATTTGTTCTATCCTCTGAGTCAGGGCTCCAGCGTTGTCAGCCATGGTCTGTTGGAGAGCATAGAGCGGACTGTGGGTGTCCATTAGGCACTGTGAGTGGTCCCTGATGAGACTTAGACACCCACGCATGGCATCTAGTTTGTCTGCCATGCGGTCAAGGCCCACCTGCACCTGTTGAGCCAGATTCTCCTGGCACCTCAACACATGGCGTTGGAAGGCCACGTGTTCTTCGTGGGGGTCTTGGGAGGCAGCCGTGGTGGTGGGTGCTGCCTGCTGTGTGATCTGTGCAGGGGTGGTGTCTCCTTGTAGCAGCTGGGCTGCCCTGCTGCTGGAGATGGGCTGCGAAGGCTGTCCACGAGCTGTTGGAAGGCGTCAGAGTCGATGCTGTGGTGGTACTCTTCATCATCAGAGAAGAGAAGTTTGGGCTGCTCTGCAGGAGGTGTTGATTCTCTCTCTGCAATGTGGAGGGGAGATGCAGTTTAACAATGTGTCCACATATATGTTGTCGCATTGTACATGTTTTCATACAGACTGCATGATTGTGTACATTGTGGCTGTTTGTGAGGTGCTGCCTATTTGATGGGGGACAATGGACATTTCGACAAGATGACGTGTGTGTGTTTGTACTCGTACATTATCAACTCACATTTCCCTGCAATGCCAAATGTGATTAGCCAGTGTCTACACCCAGTCTGCACCAGCTGTGTCCTGTGTTCTGTTGTGGACGTGTTGCGGTTTGTACTACATTGTTGTCAGTGTTGATGTGCTCTGCATGTTATGTGTGTGTGCTGCATTTTGGGGAGACACCCCTGCAGCTCTGATTTTGCTGCCCCTTCTCTATTTCAAGCAATGTGCCTTTGACTTCTGTGCATATGCAGTGCTGAGATGTTGCATACTTGGGTATATTGGTCTCTTGGGGGGAGTTGGGGGCTAGGGCATGGTTTGTCTGCAGATGTGCCTAGCTCAATTGTACATGTGTGCCATTGTGCCCATCTCCCCCGTCCCCCCAGTCCCTGGTCGTTACTCACCCTGGTGTTGTTGTGTCCGGTCATGTTGAGCAGTGTCCGGTCCCCCAACTCCTGCCACCGTCTCCCCACTGATGACTGTAGACACCATTTCCTCCACATTGTCCAACTCCTCCTGTGGCGCTGGACTCCCACCTCCAGTCTGCATTGCTGCCTTCTGGTTGTTGGCGAGTTTCAGCTTGGTTTTGCGCTTGACATCATTCCAGTGCCTCTTGACCTCTTCCATTGTCCTCTTCAGCACTCCCACTGCTTTCACCTTGTCCATGATGGACTGCCATAGTCCCTTTTTGGTTGCCAATGACACAGTGGAGGTGATGAACAGTTGTTGATGGTGTTTGACCACCTCCGTTATCAGGATCCTGTTTTCCTGCGGACTGAGCGGCTTCTTCCTACTCTTCTTCTCCTTGGCCTTCCCTGACCCTGAGGTCCCCGGCAGGTCCTCCGGGGGCTTGTGGTGTTCTGGTTCTCCTCTGTACTTGATCCGGCAACATCCATTGTGCTTCGCTGTCGTTTTGCATTTGTTTGTCTGTTTTTTCTTCTTTTATGGCGCATTTTCCCACCTGACGCTTATGAATTCCAGGCCTGTTTCTGGTTTTCGCAGATTTTTGTATCGCAATTGGCCTCATCGCAGCTTTTTTTACGTTCGTCTTTCGCATTTTTGCAGCATCGCGTTGGTTTTAACGCAGTCATTTGACGCGTTATACCAGCCTAACGCATGGTACCACCACGTTGTGAATATTTAGTTAACACAGCGTAATTTTCCTGTGATAGACTGCTTTGTTGAAAGTTGCTTTAAGCCAATTTTGCGATAGTTATCACACTTTCTTGAGAATATCCCCCACTGGGTCTGATTGAGGATTACATGCTTGCCTCAGAAAACATTTATGGACACATTCGGAGGCTTTTTAGCGGACAGACAGAAAGAAAAGTGCCTCAATGTAAGTCAACAACACTAATACATTCTGTGTGCAAATGCATCACTAGAGCATTGAACAGCCTATGAAAAAAAGCAGTTAAGTACTTCTCAGTAGTGGAGATGGCACATCCCTCCTCCCCCAGTCCTTTCTTCACCCGAAGCTCTTCTCAAGAGTTTTCTATTTAAAACACTGCTCGCACCATCTACTTACCTGAAAGCCCCAAGCCCAGCACCCTGCCCCACCGCCCTGGGTATTGGAGCATTGGACATAGCAGCAACAACAAAATGCTCCCATTTGTCAGGTAGGGGGGAAATAATGACTAAACAGGGGCAGTGTTGGCATCAATTAAACTCTGGACACCTTCATTGTTTTTGAAAAAATTAACCTGACCTTGTTGTAATGTAATTGGCACTTTTGTAAAGCGCTCTACTACCATTGGGTCAGTCGAGTATGTGGTCTATATAAATGTCCCCAAAAATTAATCTGACCTTGTGTAATTGTTACTAGTGCTCATGTAAAGATCTCCAACACCCTTGGGTCACTCAAGTTCAATCAATCAATAATCAGAGAAATTTATAGAGCGCACTACTTACCCAGAGGGTCTCAAGGCGCTTGGGGGGGGGGGGGGTTGTGCTGCTACTGCTCGAAGAGCCAGGTCTTGACCTTCTTCCTGAAGGAGAGGTGGTCTTGGGTCAGGCACAGGTCGGTCGGGAGGGAGTTCCAGGCCTTGGCGGCCAGGTAGGAGAAGGACCTTCCTCCTGTTGTCGTTCTTCGGATGCGGGGGACGGCGGCGAGGGCGTGACTGGCTGATCGGAGCTGGCGTTTGGGAGTGTAGAAGTTGAAGCGACTGTTGAGGTAGCTCGGGCCTTGATCGTGTAGGGCTTTGTGTGCGTGGGTGAGGAGACGGAAGGTGATTCTTTTGTTGACGGGGAGCCAATGCAGGTCTCTCAGATGTCCGGAGATGTGGCTGTGTCTTGGGATGTCGAGGATGAGTCTGGCTGAGGCGTTCTGGATCCGCTGGAGTCTCTTCTGGAGCTTCGCGGTGGTTCCGGCGTAGAGGGCGTTGCTGTAGTCCAGTCGGCTGGTGACGAGGGCCTGGGTGACCGTCTTCCTGGTCTCGGTGGGGATCCACCGGAAGATCTTCCGTAGCATGCGCAGGATGTTGAAGCATGACGAGGAGACAGCGTTGACTTGTCTGGTCATGGAGAGGGAGGAGTCCAGGATGAAGCCCAGGTTGCGTGCGTGGTCTGTCGGTTTGGGTGCAGTGCCCAGGGCGGGGGGCCACCAGGAGTCGTCCCAGGCGGAGGGCTAGCAACCCGGGATGAGGACTTCCGTCTTGTCTGAGTTCAGTTTCAGGCGGCTGGTCGTTATCCACTCGGCTACGTCTTTCATCCCTTCGTGAAGGTTGGCTCTGGCGTTGGCGGGGTCGTTGGTCAGTTCACATTATATAATGAAAAATGTCTCGCAGTACCTGGGGAACTGACATGAATGTACTTTGAAATTAGAGCTCTGAGAGGAGGAGGACAACAGGAAGAGGCAGTGGGGAAGGCATGGGAGGAGGTGGGAAGGATGAATGCTGCTCCTATTTGTCAGGTGGAGGGGGAAATAATGAATAAACGGGGGCGGCATTGGCATCACTTATCCTACGCGTACTTAAAAACAAAAAAATTAACCTGACCTGGTGCAATGTAACTGGTGCTTTTGTAAAGCGCTTCAATACCTTTGGGTCCGTTTAGTTTGTGCGCTACAAAAATGCCCCCCAAAATGAATCTGGCATTATGCAATGTAACTAGCGCCCATATGAAGCTCTCCAACACCATCGGGTTGCTCAAGTTCACGCTATATCAACAAGCGTCAGAGAAAATGTGATGGGAGTTGCACAAGCCTTGCCTTTAACTGTGCTGCGAAGTTGGGCTGCTGAAGGTCAGGTGATCGAGGCTCGCTAAAACAACAAGCAGGGCAGTGAGAGAGGCTTGAGGGAAATCCTCACACTTTGAAGCCAGAAAATTAAAGCCGCGCCCTCAAGCGGCCTAACAGTTCATCTTTTTATTTGAACGGTATGGGGAGATTAAGTGATGGGCGCCAAAGCTGAACCACTGAAGACAGGAAAAATGTGACATAAGCAGGAATGAAAGAAAAAAATAATCCCTCAAATGAACACATAAACAGAGAAGCGTAATGTTTACCGTAATTGGGCAGTACCCTGTGGTAAGAAACCAAACACAAAACTGAGGGATAAAGAGGAAGGATTAATCACTTCCAAGCAAGCATTTTTGTACGACAATCGAATGGATAAATAAAATGGCAATGGGCGGGCTTTAAGCCCACAGAGTGAATACAGCAGGTCTCGAAGAGACAGCTCATGCGCTGCCTAGGCTTGACCTAAAAAGGGAATAAACCTTGCAGGGACATGTACTTTACAAAATGTATCCTATTTCTCAGTAGACATGATTATAGGCGCACTCTTTGATGAATATCGATAGAGCAAATTTGGGCACACCCCACGGTTTCCCTCGGTTAAGTGGATTACCTTTTGATTTATGCTTTATTTGAAGGTTTGGGATTCTGAAGTCATGTCATCCTCAGGTAGCTTTTTCCACTTTAGTTGTTTACTTTTGAACTTGGAAACATTTCTGGAAGTTGGCGTTGATCAGTGAGAGAGTTAAAGGGTGTAGCTGTGCACGCTTCCACAAGACTGAAAATCTTCTATTCCAGATACGATGGAAGCTTTGATTTCTACATCAAAAAGCTCAGATTGGGACTTAACTAGAAATCTGGCATGATGAGGCTGTGTCTTTGTCAGGGAGCCTTGGTACCTGCAACATTTCTAAATTCCAGCTTTTAGATATTTCAGGAAAGGTTCTCTAACTTCAGTTATTGTGCTCCCATAGTTCTAAATCTTTGGATACAGCTCCTTCAACAGCAGACCATCGAATGAACAGAAAAGCAGCGTTTCCCAGCTTCCTGTAGAGACTGCAGCCAAAGGTCTTCTTCCAAAGGATCCTGCGCAGTCTTCTTCTAAAGAAGGTCTGGACTCTCTATGGTCCCTATAATCATAGGGACCCTCTACAGTCCCCACAGGTCTGCAGAAGATCAGTTTCCCTAACCCTGATATGCCTTTACAGTCTGATTCAATGGCAAGCAGAAGACCTTCCTCATTTCTTTACCCCAGAGAGTCAGGAATTCTCCAGAGCAGTGTTTGTTTCTTCTCAAATTTCACTACACTGTACGTTTTGAATGATACACACAGTATTTGGTAAAGTTGACTTACTGGTGATTGACTGAATTTCATAGGCTAATCATATCAAACTCCCTGCACAGTCTTTGTCAGATGGGTGGCCAGGGTCCTCTGACTTATGACTGAATCCTTCCCACTAAGCCCTATTTCCTGACTTCACAAAATTGAGTAAGGGACCATTTGTCTAAGATTCTCTATCCCTGCTTCCTAGCCCAATGCAGAGCCAGCCCTTGCATGATCAACGTGAAACATACCCCTTTTCCTGTCTTATCCTGCCCAGAGAGTGAGGTGCCTGGTAGTCTGTGTGACCCTGCAGCTTCACACGGATAGGCTTGTTTTTCTCCTTTCACATTCAGACACTAACTCATGAATGTACGCTTTGTGCTAGTGTTGCATATTAAAAAAACATACAATTTTTAAAACAATATTCAAATTTTTTTTAATCAGAAAATGTCCTACTTAGGCTCATGTTGTAAATTGGACAAAAGGACATTAAAATAAGGGCTACTATGACAAACATCATCATGTGAGACGAAATACCCAAATTTGGCTTCTCATTTTCCATACAAAGACGTTATGAAGGCCTTGATATGTTTTTTGCTCAATGCGGCCAGAGGTTACTTTAACCCTCCAGCAAAAGTAGAGACTCAGTACCTTCCGACCATCTACAGAAAGGAAACCTGGTGGACTGTAGACCATTAACTACATATGTAGTACACAGGTAATGAGTGTTCTAGGTAACATTCAGTACTATTGAGACTCACATGAGTGTTTTTTGTTAATTCAGTGCAACCTTCCTTTCATCATGGATTGATACACTTGTGAATCCACACTCACAATCTCTCACATTGCAGCCAAGACCTGGTACGAGCTACTGGCAGACATCAAACGGACCCCTCCCTGAACACCTTCTGGAAGACCCTCAAGACCTAGCTCTTCGGCTAAACAGATTTGTGCCCCCCGCCCCTCAGTGCCTTGAGACCCTCACGGGTGAGTAGCACACTTACAATTCCCTGATTGATTGATTGATTGATTGATTGATTGATTGAGGACGTTGACATTCAGACACACTTGGAGGACTTGAAAAACCGCTCCAGATGACACAAAATCCCATTAGGAGAGATTTTACGTTTGGCTGAAGCTGATAACATTGAACTTTACATCAAGCAGATTTTTATTTATATCTCCCTGATTTGTGGAAGCTGAAATCAGCTTGGACCATACACATAGATTGATTATTCCGTTGCGGGACTCTAAGACCCTCTGGATATCCTCACCTATGTGCATCACTTTAAGCAGAAGGAGGCAATCATCAGGGCAGCGTGATCGAAAGGCCTGATAATGCTAGAAGGGAACACTATTCATATCTATGAGGACCTCTTTGCAATCACTTTACGGGAGAGATACTCCTTTAAACTGATTCATTCCTAAGATCAAAGGGCATTCCAGTGAGAGGGACGCCAACGTCAGGTATGCTTCACCGCTGAGGTCTGAGAGATTTTGGGGCTGGGAACAGAGGAGGAAGGGACACACTCTTCACAAGGGAAGCCAGGCCACCAGGGACCATGATGAATCAGATAAGGTGAGTGACAGGTGGCTCAGTAGTGGCATAACAGATACAGGCAATCCGCTGATGTCATTGCCTCTGAGAGGGAGGTGATGCTCTTGCAGCGTAGGGGTTCCCATTTAGGACCCCCACCTCAGAGACTTGATGGTCATAAAGAAGGTGGTCCCACTTGAGATGGAGATGACGGGTCTTTTGTGTATCCTGGGTATCCAAGGATGAGATCCTTCGGTTCCCACGGTCTTTCTTTAGATTTTGGGCCCGATTGCGTAGACTTGAGCAGAGAGTTGGTGAAGAGAATTGTGGTTTTCATAGAAGACAATTGGCTTGTTCATGCCCTCATCCTGGAAGGGGAGGGATGTTATGTACTTAGTTTCTTAATGGTTTGTTTTCTGTTGTGGGGCTATATGTTGGGTGGGATCCTGGAGTATGTCCACTTCACTTAGCGGAAACATAGATACGATCCACCCTGTGTGGGACACCATGGATGCGTTGCATCCTCCTATTATACTAGCACATCTGCATGAAACAGTGAACTTATCATAAGTGGACAATGATATGGCTTCTTCACTTAGAATCTTGAGCCTTAATGTCAGGGGCCTTAATGCTCCTGTAAATTGCAAAGCTGTCTTGTCTCTTCTGAGGGACTTAGAGGCGCAGATGTGTCTCCTACAAGAGATGCACATTCTGAAAGCCAGTTGGCCTCACATCCGATCTAGATGTTTCCCACAGCAATACTATTCCTCTAACCTCAACAAAATGGGGGGTTGATGGGGGCTATTTTTATCTTGCCCTTCTTTCCTGGGAAAATGGGAGAGATCATACTGAACCTGGATGGCAGTGTTCTGGCACTCAGGCGTTGGGTGGGGGATTATACCTTCACTGTGTTCTCCATATCTGTACCCAATGACAAACAGGAGAGAGGGTGCACTAGAGTGCCAGCTGCAAAATGGCCGCCACCTAGTGAGGCTCTGCAGGCTTGACTGAAAATCCGGCATTATCAGGCGGAACGGGCAAGTGCTGCAGGCCGCAAACCAATGGAAGTGGCATAGGAGCACTGTGATGACTGGCAGGCGCAGTTTGGGGGCTGAGAACCGCAGGCACAGCGTGAAATGACTCGACGGGGTCCGGCAGCGGAATTCACCTTGTGGAACAAGATTGCGGCCCGCGCCTCGCACCCTGAGAGGGACTGCTGAGTCGGGCCGGTGGTGCGGGTGAGATAGTCCACTGCTGGCTCCCCGCTTCATCTGTGCGGAGATTTGCCTGAGCGGATGGCCACGATGAGCCGCCATCGGCCGCTGGGCCATGGATTTTGGGCTGCTGGTGAACTGGTTAACGGAGGAGGAGTAGGTTGCGGCCTGTAGCTGATGGGAAGGCCTGCTGGACGCTGAAGAGAGCGGCAGCCCCGCGGGTGTGTGCACACTGGGAAAGGGGCTGGAGGCGGCGGCCTCCCCCACATGGCACTACCACGGGGTATGCCCGCCACACTGCTGGCCTTGTAATGGGTAGCTCAGCAGGAAGGGCGGAGCAGCATCGGAGGCCGCGGTGTGGGACTGGACAGCATCGGAAGCGCAGCTCCCCTTGGGTTTGTTATTGCCTGGCCTCTCTCTAGCACATCAGGGATCGGGGGAGCATAGGATCCACTGCCACGCAAAAACCGGGTGAGAGCAGCGGGGTGGGGGAGGGCAGTGAAGATTTCTGCATGGGCATAGCCCCCCCCCGGGTGGCAGGAACTAGAGAGGAGAGGGCTGCGAATTCCCCCCTGCGGCCCCACTGCCTCTACCCGAAGAGGAGCAGTTGGCGGATCTATGGCTTCCGCACAGTCAGCGTAGCCAAACATACGCAAAATGTTCACCAAACTGAATCAGTCCCTCTCGAACATAGATCTCAAAATCGACAAGGTCTTGAGCCACGAGGAGCACTTCATGGAAGTTGAGCAGCGCACATCCGTGCTGAAGGATGAGGGCACCGCCACTCAAGAGAAGCTGCTCCGCATGGAGCAAGTGTTGGAGCTGATACGCAGCAAGAACGAGGACCTCGAAGCGAGATTGTGATGTAATATTCTGCGCATTATGGGAATCCCAGATACCACGGCCATGACCAGAGTCGAGGATTATGTCGAGGACATGCTCAGGGCACTGTTTGGAGGCATTCTTTTGCAAGTCTGCATAGTAGAGCGTGCCCACCCACCCCTAGACCCAAGACCACTGCCGGGTGCCCTGGCTAGGCCAAATATCACACGCCTGATGAATTATAGGGACAGCAAGGCCGTGCTGCGCGGAGCCCTAGACTTGCAGGACACGAGGTACCAAGGCAACGCAGTTTCATTTTTCTCTGTCTTTACCTTGACGGTGCAGGCTGCAAGGAGAGAGTTTATGCTGGTGAAGAGAATGCTGCAGCAGCAGCACATCAAACATTCACTCCTTTACCTGGCTAAGCTCCGCGTCTTTCATCAAGGCAAAACAGTGTTCTTTACCAACCCCAAGTCTGGCACAAAGTTTGCTTGCTCTCTCAAGCAATCTGCATCGTCTGCACGGGCGAGTAAAGAGCTTGCAGAGGGTGACCGCGCAAATGAGAATGACTGAGGTCCCGGGTGGTCTGCAGCTGGATGGCGGGTCAATGGCAGGCCCGACAGGATGGAGACGTCCCCACCATGATATACCTTATCTTCTCCGGGCTAACTGTCTACTCTTCAAACATTGCCTGGGGGCTTGCCCTGCTTGCCTGGTGATGAAGAGGATTTTCCTCCTGGATGTATCCTGCCCAGCCACCCAGCGTACAACTGCTGCGTACTCCCAAGCACCTAGTGCCACCCTCAGGGATGAGTACCATGGATGTTCTAATTGTTGATCGTAGATTGCCGTTATGGTTCAGGGGTTCCGGCTGTCAGCCAAGTTGGGGAGATGAAGTGGGTGGTGGGTGGGCTTGTTGGATTGGGGATGGACTAGGTGTGTTGCAATGTGTTCTGTATTTCCCTTTAACTCTTTCACTCTTTCTTCTTTCTTTGGCCCAGCTACAACGATGGGTGAAGGAGCTGGGGCACCCAGGGTGTCACGACCTGTGTGATCCATGGGACAGGTGAGACTGCCAAGGGGCAAATGTGATTAAAGCAGTGACATGGAATGTGTGTGGTTAGAACGACTGCCGTAAGGTGAGACTGGTTGCGGCATGCCTCCATAGAAATGGGGCGGACAGCTGCTTCCTGCAGGAGTTACACTTAACTAGCAATAATTGTGCGCGACTAAGGGCGGGATGGGTGAGAGAGAAATTTGTGTCGGCCTACTCTAACTACACCAGAGGCATGGCCATAATTCTCTGAAACGGGCTTCCCTGGCGAACGTGCGCTTCGTTGTGCAACCCGCAGGGAAGGTACGTGATTGTTGCGGGGGAACTGAGGAGGCAACCGGTCAGGCCTGTGTCGGTCTACGGACTGAATGTAGATGACCCGCAGAGCTCTTCAGTGAGGTTTGGAGGCTGACAGAATTGCTTGAGACTGGTGCCATCTTTTGGGGGGGGGCTTTAATGTAGTCCTGGATGGGTGCATACATCGGTCTAGGGACTCCCGTCGGCCCCATCCGAGGGTGGCGGAGCAACTGCGGGCTATTATTGAGGACCATGAATTGGTGGACTTCTGTGATGGCGACATCCACTGGGACGGGAGGTTACTTGCGTTTCCACAGCGGGCCCAATATGGTCCAGAATTGATTATTGGCTCATGTTGCGTGATGTGGATACGTGGATTCTCGAGGCCACCCATTTGGCGCAGTCTCTCTCGGATCACGGCCCAGTGCTGCTGAAACTCACGTTGCCCGATGCTGCGCACAGGCCTTTCAGTTGGAGGCTTCCTCCTGGTGCACTCTAGGATCAAGTATTCAGGGAATCAATTTGAGCTTTTCATCACATATGAGCAACTGCTGTCTCATGAGTTCCCCATCAGGTCTCATGCATTCCCTAAAGAGCAAGCAAGACGATGTGCCAGGTCCCTGGGTGATGTGATGTCCCTTGTCAGACCTCAGGGTGATGAGTGTGCGCATGAACACACCGCATACAATAATTGTTCAAATATAGATAATACGGTCGGATGTATGACGTTACAACGCATACTTTTACAACACCTACCTTTACAACACATTTTTTACACCGCAACATCCATTACAACGCATACCATTACAACGAATTCTTTGAAACTACCTTTACAACGCATTCCACTACAACGCATACTACATTTACAACGCATACCATTACAACGCATAACATTACATTGCATGTAAGGTAAGTATTGGATAGTGTAGGGGTAAAAATTACTATTCTAACTCCAGTGGGTGCAACAGTAGGGTAAGTGTTGGATAGTGTAGGGGTAAAAATTACTATTCTAACTCCAGGGGGTGCAACAGTAGGGTAAGTGTTGGATAGTGTAAGGGTACTTTGTGTTGTAATGCTATGCTTTGTAATGGTATGCGCTGTAATGACTGCGTTGTAATGGCATGCTTTGTAGTGTCATGCGTTGTAATGGTTGCGTTGTAATGGATGTTGCGTTGTAAAAGTTTCGTTGTAATGGTAGTGCGTTGCAAAAGTTGTGTTGTAAAGGTTGTTTCCCAATATGGTCTAGTATTTAGTTAGGGGAGGTATCACTGTGTAATTAGCCTATATATTGGAGATAGTTAGGTTGAATAACCCCGATTATATTTTTTGTTTCCGATTTAGAAAATCTACTGAAGGACATAGCGAAGACAGGCGAGCGCAAAAGGCCTCACGGTAGGGCATGTAATTTGTGCACCTCACACAACGCAGGGACACTAAATAGAAACTTAGCCCTGGCGAAGGCCCCAGACCCACGTGGGCTCAGAGCGCGGGCCGAAACATGCTCGCACTTTTTAATGGGGTACAACTGAATGGATTATAGTCCGTATAACCCCAAATTTTTCACGTTTTTATCTATGCCCCAGGTACCCTCCTAATAAACATATCATTTGTGTATACCTGCAGGTATTTTTATATCACTCATCTGGTTCCCTGCATGACCAGCTTTTGCTTTATATAAGAACTCCCATTGCATCTTTGGTTGAGTCCACCCGGGTCGGATCAGCTCCTTTTTGAAGGATCGTTCTCAGAGGGTCTTTTTGAGACCTTTTACATCTGCTGGGAAACCCCTTCTCTGTGGTGTCCCCCAGGGCTCGGCTTTGAGCCCTTTGTTATTTAATGTGTATCTTGCCCCCCTGGCCAAGGTGGTAGAATCTTGGGGAGTCAGAGTGATCTCCTACGCTGATGATACTCAGCTGGTGTTTTCTTTTAGGGATCACTCTGACACCTCGTTTGCCAACTTTCGTCAGTGTCTTAATAACATTTGCAACTGGATGACCACTAACCACCTCAGGCTTAATACGGATAAAACAGAGGTAATGTTTTTTAATCAGAAAACGTCCATTCCCTCTAGCCTATGGTGGCCAACGGTCCTTGATCCCCCCCCGATTCCAGCCACTACAGTTCGCAATCTGGGTTTCCAGTTCGACAATACCCTCTCTTGTGCTCCTCACATTAACAAAACTACATCTGCTTGTTTTGCAAAACTGGGTATGATTAAAAAAATTCTGCCTTTCCTCCCTTTGAATGCTCGCAGAATTGTGGTTCAATCTCTGATTACGTCCCACTTAGACTATGCCAACAGTCTCTACGTAGGTGCTCCCCTGTATCAGATTGAACGCCTACAAATCGTGCAGAATGCCGCGGCCAGATTGATTGGTAACATCCCTTACCGTCAATCCGTAGCACTCTATCGTAAACAACTGCACTGGCTCCCTATCATTAAACGTATCCACTTCAAGATACTGATACTTGCTTTCCGAGCCCTGAACAACCTCGGCCCAGGCTATCTGAAAAAAAGGCTTGCTCTCTCACATTCTGTGAGATCCTTACGCTCTAATAGTCTGCGTCTTTTGGTCGTTCCGCGCTTCCGCCTATCTAGAGTAGGCGGCAGAGGTTTTGGAGTGGCTGCAGCCAGACTGTGGAACAATCTCCCTTTGGAGCTAAGATTTGTCCCCACGGAACCCATCTTTCGCCGCAAACTAAAGACTTGGTTGTTCTCCTCTTAATTTTCTGCTCTCCTTCTTGTCTCTGGGCTCATTGGTTGTTAGCGCCGGGACACCCCTTCGGGGGTAGCCGTGCGCTCTATAAATTCCAAAAATAAATAAATAAATAAATAATACCATCTTACCCGGGTGTGGATAGACGCCTATGATGAAGCGTGTCACAATAAGTGAGTGAGGTGTCTAATCCAATATCTTTGGATACCTCTTCACCCCAAGGTCTGACAAGGGACAACATCACATCACCCAGGGACCTGGCACATCGTCTTGCTTGCTGTTTCGGAAATGCATGAGACGTGATTGGAAACTCATGCGACAGCAGTTGCTCACATGTGATAAAAAAAGCTTCCTTGGAGATTGCAACTGATCTGCTTCTCTATCCCTCTCTATTGTGATAAATAATCAATTTGAGCTGACATCATAGAATACTTTGAGTTAAATAGTGGGACAATAGATTTGCCCTCGGTACTGTGGGAGGCCTTCAAATCTCTAATCGGAGGCTAGTGCATCGCCAAGCAGGCAGGTGTGTTACGCTCACTCAGGGGAGACCTCTAACGATTGGAAGGGGAAATTCAAGAACTTGAGGCGGAATACTTTGAATCTAATAATCCGGCAATCTTGGGGCATATTAAAGGGAAAATCGTAGAATTTGAGGCAGCTGTAAATAGGGAGACGCACTACCTGGGCAGGGAGCACCCGGATCTGTTTCCTCTCCTGGACTCCATCGATCTTGCCTTGTTGAGCATTGGGCTGCGTAGCTACCTTGATGAGCCCTTCAAGGATGAGGGGGAAATCTGGGTGATCCGGGCTATGCCTTGGGATAAGGCCCCTGGACTGTATGGCCTCCCAGCCTTGTTTTACAAGGAGTATGCCCCTCTCCTTGTCCCCTGCCTCCTCAACATGTATGAGGAATCTTTAGAACACGGCGCGCTGCCCTCCTAGCTACGGGAGGTGCTGATCGTCACTATCCTTAAACCGGACAAGGACCCTCAGCTATGTGACTCATATAGGCCACTGTCGATGATGAATCTAGATAAAAAGATTCTCACAAAACTATTGGCATCATGCCTGCTTCCCCTGCTGCCTGCCATGCTGCGAACCGATCTGTGTGGCTTCATGCCCCGCGGAACAAATCCCACAACCTCCGCACCTTCTTTGTCACTATGCAGGAGGTGGATTGTTCTATCCCCGCTTCGGCCATCTTTTTGGACGCAACCAAGGCCTTTGATACCCCGGAATGGCCGTACCTATTTGCGCCCCTTTCCCTTTTTTTCATCATCAGTTCGCCCTCTCCCCCGGACTGTGCGAAACAGACACCAATTCTGATTATGTCGAGGAGTCCACCCGTCAACAATATCAGATTTCACGTCCAAAAGGAGCTTGATGAATGTTTATTTATTTATTTTAAACACCTGGACCAGTGACGACCCGGTACACCACACATAAAACCATCGCCAAAGGCCCCTTCGTGGTGTACTATCAAACATACACACATATTATTGGATGCCTGCAAGTATCCAAGTCGTTGTTAATCATAAATAAAGTTGTGTTCATGAAAAAACTACACTTTCCAGCAGCCCATGCGGGAAGACTATTCCGCCTCACTTCAAGGGACCAATACCAGATTGGCTAAATAATTGTCCACAACCGAGCTCTATCAGGCGCATTCATTGGCCATAACCTTGCAGCGATTCAAACGATCCAAGCGAGGCTTCCTGGTCCTCCTCTGGTAAGCGCACGTTCTAAAAATCTGATTACTCTGCATTTTGAACCGAGCCCAACCGGGATTACTTACTTGCGCTTTCTGTGCACCCCACAGGAGGGAGAGCGTACGTCTTTTACAAGGTAAAGAACGCCAGTGCATTGGGTGTAACTGCAACTCATCACGCACGCCCTTAGAATCGCTCTTGCTTACCCGCGTTTCATTCATTTCCAGACGCTGGGTAACCAACGATGGAATAATACAAACAAAACTCATATAACTCCTGCCGATCAGCCTTAGTCCCATGTAAGTGCGAAAATAGATCTGGTCGCTCTGTGCCAAACCCGCTTGTAAAATAATGGGGAAGCCACCTGCACATAAAACTAACAGGCTTTTCCTTCTGTCTTTTTGTTTATCCTTTTTTCTAGAATTATCTTTCACCAATTTCTGCCACTAGCCGGCACATATATATTTGGCTTTACGTAGAGGTAAGCTGCTACTGGTGCTTTCACTGGTTGAGCCTTGTGAAACTTTTCTTAAAAAGGTCAATTGCTGATTAGCTCTTTCTTTTTCTTTTTCTTTTTAGTGAGGTATTGGTCCTGATGAGAACCCCCTGAAAAGGTGGGGTTTGAAACGCGTAGACCTTAGGACAAACCAAACTAATTTTGTGCACATTAAGGGTTATTTTCTTTAACATAAGGATTAGCGCCATGTTTTGATAAAGTTCATTTGAATGTCATAAATGTAAAAAATGTATATATTTGTATCTTGTAGGAAAAAGTATTCCTCAGTGTAAAATCCAGTGTTTGGTTTGGTGTATATGCTGTATTTTTCATGGTATATTGATGGTCAATTCTTATACCAGTGTGGACTTAGTGTAGTAAACAGTAGCAGTATTTGCAATTGTTTCTGGTTGTTGCCTTTCCCGAATCGGCATCTGCCCCCTCTATCTCAAAAAAATTGCCTTGTTGTACTCAGCCCTGTCGGTGAGACTGAGGATCAATGGTTAAGTATCCTCCCCCTGTCCCGGTGGCCCAGCGAAGGCGGCAAGGGTGCCCCGTTTCCCCCTTCAGTTTGCGGTGTAGACAGAGCCACTCGCGGCCAGGCTAACACAACGAACGGCGAGGACTGGATTTCACTCCCTGAGTGATTTTGGTCTCCATGTACACAGACGATGTGGCCCTGTACATTCAGCACCCGGCGAGAACCTAGACCCACTCATCCGAGAAATAATCAGTTTCGGAAGATTATCGGTTGTCACCATAAACTGGGGGAAGTCCATAATTTTTCCGCTCACCCCTGCCACCAACCCATTCCAGTCGGAGTTCCAGCTGGATGGGCTCTCTGCTGAAATATCTGGGGATCTGGCTTAGCCGGAGCATAGACGTACTTTGGAGCTACAATTACGGCAAGCTCATGGAATGGCTGGGAGCAGACTAAACAGGTGGAAAACACTCCCTCTGTCTCCGGCGGGCCAGTTGGCCATTGCCAAGATGGCTGTTCTCCCTAAATTTTGATACGTATTTGTCAACCTGCCGCTCCCCCCCACAGCTGCATTTAAACTGCGTTTATGCTAGAATTTGATATCCCTGGCATGGGCAGGCAGACAGCTCGGTGTTGCATGTGAGGTTCTGACGCTACCGTTCGAGCAGGGAGGGATGGGCACTCTAGATATGGAACTGTATTATAATTGTGCTCAGATGCAGTTTGGATATCACTGGGTGTATCCGACCCTTTTTATGGCACATACTATCCCAGAAACTGACAGAGCAGATCCAATACCCCAACATATGGTGCTATTTGGACCCCAAGGTAGACCCCGAGCCAAGGTAGACACAGTTGGATGCTTGGTGTGGGCATGGAGGGAACTACAGTATTAAGCGCGACTGGAGACAACATTTGCCCCCTCAACACCACCCACTAGAAACCCAGAACTTCACTTTTCAGCTGAGCCGGGTAGGTCAGAGACTACGGAAGCTTCGGCTCCATACAATGGGGTATGTAGTAAAGAAACAAGGGCACCCCGATATGTGAACCTGAGGTAGGTAAATGTTTTAGAAAACAATGGTTCAGGAATGGCCCAAGAGGGTCCAGGGTAAGTAGTCTCCATTAAGGGGACAAGGTCACAGTTTATTAGATAATCAATATCTCAGGGAGCGATAGGTAATATGCACAGGGACGTAAGAATCAAAATAACGTATGTTATTTATTTTATAAGGATTATTCCAAAAGCAGGTGCTCACATAAATAAGTGACAAAAAGCGTGAAGTGAAAAAGTGAGGGATGATAGGCACGGATTAAGCCTAACGTATATGGATGCGTTGAGCCCGCCCCGCCATCTGGCATGAATCGGCCCCACTAAGGCCAGAGAGTAACCTCTACATCCCTTCCACTTCACTATATCCCCTTCTTCCTCTCTTTCATCCATCTTTTTTTATTTCATTCTGTGGTTTGTATGGCCCCTTGTAATTCAGCTTGGGCGAATGGATGCTATAATTAGACAGAAGCACATTAAATGTCTAGAGGATCTTTGCTCTGTTGCAATGTATAAGTTAATTTATCATTGCTTTATACTCTTACTTCACTCTGCCTGAGATCATCCAATATATGCAAAGAGCAATGCTGTTCTTTTGGTCTTGTGAAATTCAATAAAAAAAAAATTTCAATAAATAAATGACAAACAGGAGAGATTCCTTACACAGGTCATCCACCTGGCAGACTCCAGACAGAGATTTACTAATAGGAAGTGACTTTAATGTCACCATGGACAATTTGTCAGCTAGATTGATAACAAGAGTGGGTCAGTCGGTGGAATTATCCAGGGAGACTAGGAATTGGCAGGCAGACCTCGGTCTTGGGGGCGTATGTCCGAAATGCACCCCACGGAGCTGGATTTTGTTTGATTTCTTTTGTACTTCATATGCATGCCAGAACAGATTGCTTTCTAGGCTCATCTCAAATTATGGGGTGAGTGATGAAAAACTCTATAGGGACCAGACCTACATTGGACCACTTATGGGTAACATCGAGATGATAACTACGAGACACCTTGCTGCAAAATAAATAATACAGTGAACACACGGCCAATGGTCTACGTATGTTTCTTACAGTCAATAATGGGGCATAAGTGAGGATTCATACACTGTGGGACTCTCTCAAGGCTTACATTTGAGGTAATTTGATCTTTATGGCAGCTAAATCCAACAGGGATAGAAAGCAGAAACAAACTGAACTGGAGATGTGAGTCAAAGAGTCATAAACAAACATGAGCAAGATATATCCTGTGACATCTAGAGAATGCCGCCCCCAGCTGAAATGACTAGATACAGATAGGACGGAATACTCTCTCTACTGGTGAAACAAACATATGACAGTGGGAGAAATAAGGCCGGGGAGCATCTTACTGCTAAACTGATCGCTAGAACCTATCAAGAATGGATCTTCTGCATTAGGTCCAGTGCAGGAAGGGGCTCTCCATAATGGGGATTTATACATCCACAAGGATTTTCATGATTTTTACAAGACTTTATATACAGTGGAGCAAGTAGGGGAGCAGAGAAACTGGACTATGTCAGAGATGCCACATTTATATGCACCCCACAGGAAGGCCCTAGAAAACCCAATAGGTGCAGTGGAAGTTATTTTGCTTATTGTACAATCAATATTGCAAAAGTCCCCTGGCCCCCTCTGCTTTATAGGCCTTTTTAAAGATAAATCCTTCTGTAACATACTGGCTCCGATGCTCGCCAGCCTTTACAACTCTTGGTACGTCCTCCACTGTTATTAACAATAAGCATGAAGGCTCTACTGTAATCACTATCAAACCAGGCAAAGTCCCAATATTGAGTTCTCCATTTAGACCAATATCCCTGCTCAGTATTGATGTTAAATCTTTCCTAGGATCCTAGCGAATAGCTTAGCCCCACTAATGCTTGGACTCATTGACAACAATAAAGCTGGGTTTTATACCAAGAAGGAGCATGGCAGATAATATTAAACGTATCCTAGATTTAGTTGATAAAGTGTGCAGATCCCAAGCAATGTTTTTTGGATGTTGATCCTGAAAAAGAATTGACAGGGTGCACTGGCCATATGTGCGGTGTGTTTCATGGAGTATGGGTTCTGACCTACATTTAGGACATGGCTTGCCAGTATTTATAAAATCCAGTAGCCAAAGTTCTGGTCAGTGCAAAGGCTTCTCACCAGTGTAGGTGGGAAGGTGGATCAGATACGGTTGTCCTCTGCTCCCCTTCCTATTTGCCCTCTATTTGAAACCATTGGCAAACAAGATCAGGACAAAACAAGATATTGGAGGGGGGTGGGGGTACTCATAGGTAAGAAGGAGCATTTATACTCAAATGGCGGTTTGTTGACGCTAATGGACCCGGTTTGTTCACATCTACCCCAAACTAGAGGAGATAACCTGAATTAGGTCAGTTGCAGATTTTAAAATTAATCTCCAGAAGTCACAGCTTCTGAATTTATCCCTCCTGACTGGGTGGGTGGAGGAAATATGTGCCCACTATCCCTTGGTGTGGGGTGAGAAATGTATTTAATACCTAGGAATTAAGATCTACCCTACCTTGAACGGCAAGCCCGAGCTAACTGTATGGATCTGCTGAACGCTCTCTGTACTGAACTCCAAAAGTGGCACAATGGATGAATCTCGTGGCTCAGCCGTATAGTTGCAGTCAAAATGTCGGCCCTTCTCAAACTTCTGCATCTCGCCCAATCCCTCCCCTGACACCCCGGAATGGGGCTTTGAAACATATCCTATGTATAATGAACAATTTTATTTGGGGGGCAAGAAAAACAGGCTCGCCATGAGCACGAAGTATGCCCCTACTTGCGCAAATAGGTCTTGGAGTCTTGCATATAGCATATACCTGGATACTTGGAGCTCAGCTTCAATATATGGTGGAATAGGGGAGGGCAGCAACTGAAAAAAAAACTTGTGTTGCGTAATAATTGCAAGTGTACATATTTGGAAGGTTTCCTGGCTTCCTAGGCGATCCCGCTCCTATGGATGAATGAATGCTTTCATCCTGGGATACAGTCATGCTTAGAAAGGGCCATTCGTCATACCCTTTCACCCTAACTCTTATCATAGGGAATATGGATTTTACCATATGCTAGAATAGTGGGCGGTTTTCAGAGTGGTCAAAAGCTAAATGTAATTGAATGAGTGATGTTTTTGATCTTCAAGGCCTTAAAATGGTTAACCAAATTAGACACGACTACGTCCTTTCGGAATCAGAGAGATTGCATTACGCCCAGATGTGCCACATGTGCGACCTGGGGATTCTGGATCTTCACCTCTTTGAAAAATCGATCTAATAATAATAATATAATAATAAAGAGCTTATAGAGCGCTCAGTAACGCCATCACGGCGTGTCCCCGCGCTAAGCTACCAGTGAACCAGTATAGAACACCCAGACTCTATGCAGTATATAGGTATGTTTTAAGCAGAGCCCTAAACCGCAGTTCTTTCTTAAAGTTGATGGCAGAAGATTGGTTTCTGAAATCTCTAAAGCCCTTAATACAGAACCTCTTAAGACATGGACAGCGGACAGCTGCTATGGGAAACAGAAATTGGAAGGACGATCACTAACAAAGAAATGTTTGCAAGGCCTAGGTTGAGCTCTTCTAGAAAGTCAATGAGGGGCACATTTATGAAGAGTGTGACCTATTTGTACTATACCTTTTGTAGAATGTTAAGCTGGAATCCTAGCAGGAACAATATTTGATGGAAGAATTGAGGCAGCTCTGGGTCTCGGCTCCATCTACTTTGGCACAGTCCCAAGCCTCAGAGGTATTGGGCAGAAGTCCTAGATGAGACTGATCGGATGTATGGGGTCCAGTTGTGTTCTTTAAGTTGTGGCGTCTCTTCTTTCCTATCCCCTGAATCAAATAAAGGCCACCAGATCACTCTTGTTGGGGGCTGCTAAACAAGCTATGCTGATTTATTGGGCAGGGAAGATATACCTATGTATTAAAACCTGGCTATATCAAGCTTGGGGCATGCTTGGGCTTGGAAAGATTTTGATGAGGATAGCATGCAGGGGAGACAGCCTCAGCTCTCTTTGGAAAGCTTCTCTAAGCATGCTGTCCACATAATTCCTTAAGGTTCAGTGCCCAAAATATTTACAAGTCCTCTATGTTACTTCAACAGCGCATAAGAGTCCCCTCAGCCAGGCTTAGCATTGACCTACAGAGTGACTCAATAATGGTACTAATTTCTTGGCATTATGTTCTTGGTATTTGCTGGGAAGGGAAGGTGGGGCTTCTGATAGGGGTTGGGGAGGTTGGAAGTTGAGTTACTATTGTTAATCTTTCTTGTCAAGTTGCCTCATCTGATACACTCTGCACAACACCAGGGGGAATACTGTTTGCGCATTGTTTCTACGGCAGTCCTCGCCGGCCGAGTGGTGTAGGCATTTGTATATGTATTATACTCCAATAATAAAAATAGTATTCCAGTAGAGACGGACCCTGATTGTGATCAAACTCCAGAACCCCCAATGTGCCCGGATTCAGACTTAGGTGGGAACTTAATCATCACCCGTGACAGTCAACAGTGGGGATTTTTAGACACTCTCCGTCCCCCGCCGTCAAAGAAATATAAAGCTTATGGAAAGCCTAAGAAAGACGCACCTACCATGGTAACAAGGAACAAATCAGTGGTGCACTCTGCAAAGACAGCACTAGGGGCTCGGGCACAGATATTGTTACGGACCGTAAGGTTATCGGGCAGGCAGAGGATGTTGTGTCTTCTACAAACTTTATTAGCATCATAGAGGCTGCCGTTAAATCGATCCTCGATCCCCTCGTGGTGGTACTAAATAGCATTGATGCTTCCCTAAAAACACTAAATTGGCCAAAGTTTTACAAGGACAACCCCTGGCATAGAGACCGCAACAATTACCAAGGCCAAACTGGTTTCAACTCCTGTAGGGCCTTCCTCCTTGTTGCCAATAGCACTGGATTGTGCTGCAAACACCACTCAGGCAGCCATTCAACCGGTAAAACCACCAGATAGTGGACGATTGGGCATAACAATTGATCAAAGGACCACTGGCCGGGAGAATGGTAGGACTAACCACTTAGATAAACACAATATATAGCATGTGAAAAATCTGAAAAATAATGAGAGAGTTCTTCATCTTTCCCCAGAAGCTACCCCCTATGTTATCATCCTCAAAAATGTCCTGCCATTGCCACCTAACACGGAAGAAGACTGGAAGCAGCTTAAAAACAAAACGGTGCATTGGATGGTAAAATCTGCAGACTGGACTGGAAGTGAAGACTTGTATGATAATATCATTAATGTTGAGCGTGTCTCCTGGTTGGGCTTGCAAGTAAAATCTGAAACAGGGGATCATATTGTTGTAAATTTTAAGAATAGTTCTTTCGTACACCGGCTTATGAACAGGCTTTCTTGGAATAATAATGCGGGGGGGAGCTGCACTGTGGGTGCTCGGCTGCGTGAGAGCCGCGGCGGCCACGAGGTGACAGGCCGCGCGGCACCCAGAAATGGCTTGGCGGCGCTGGAGGGGTGACGGTGGGGGCCCCACCTCGAGCCAGCAGCTGGCTAACATTAGGGGATGAGGAATTGGTGGCGAATTGGGTCACGGCGGTGAGTCTCTGCCACATTATAGATTACATGCCCAAACTGGGACTCTGCTAGGAGCTTAGGCATAAAATGGCGACCTTCTGAATGGCGCTGGGAGAGACCTTGAGGGAGGTGATGCTGAAGAGAGGGCTGCAGATATGAATGCTGTTTGGTCATCTTGAAAGTTATACTAGTGGAAGAGAGGGCCCAAAGAACAGACTATTGTGGAACGTGCAAAATAGCGGAACTACTCGCCTCACTTTAAAACTACTTGTGTACATGCTTGCTGGATTATCGGAAGCCTGACTGGTTATATTATATTGGACTGGCAATAGGAGTGCATGTGAAGGGCTCTTGCACCGCATAACACGAGGTGGGGTGGCACCCTGGTCACTATCTGTGTAACTATATGATTTGGCGCACTCATTCATAGAGGACCGCGGGGCCCTGTGACCGAATGGTGCTCGCGCTCCTCGGATACATTGGGTAGACGGAGGGTGCACTGACACGATCCAAGGACGCACTTTAACATGGATAATTGTCCTAATCTAGGAGGTGCGTTGGGTGACCCGCTTTGTCAGCTGGGCGGTGTGGAGCATGAGCATTCGGTGCCGTGGGTCGAAGATTATACCGGCTGCTGCGGTGGGGCACCTTGACTCACTAGACTTTAAGAAAGAGACGTGGGCCTAATTCTGGCAAGATGGGCCGGACAGACGCCCGGCAACCGCGATTGACGTTCGAAGCTAGGAAGATTGGGCGACCACCGGCTGAGGAGCCTGAGCAGGGTGGAGGAGACGGCGTAAAAGAGCAGGCTGCAGAAATGTCTGGTGATATGCGAACCATACTGTCTGAAATGCGCCAAGGTTTTGCGACAATGGCGGACAAGATAGATACAGTCACAATGCGTTTGGATACCATTGTTCGCATGCTGGAAGGTCATGACACGCGATTGAAAGAAGCGGAGCAACGGATGTCACAACGCCATTGAAAACCGCTGTATCCCAGATGGATAAACTGATGAAAATTATTAATGCAAAGAATGAGGAAATTGAAACACGTAGCCGAAGAAATAACATCCGCATTTTAGGCGTGCCGGAGAGCACAAACACTGGCAAGCTGGAGGGCTATGTGGAAAAGTTGCTGGAAGCAGTACTTGGCAAGGGCGCTTTATCGCAGCAATTTGTAGTAGAACAGGCCCATAGATCCCTTGGACCCCGACCTCCACCGGGTGGCACACCTAGGCCCATAATAGCCCGCCTCCTTAACTATAGGGCTAGAGATGCGGTTCTCAGAATTGCCAGGGAGAAACGTCAACTCAACTATGATGGAGTGAATTTTACCATTTGCCCAGATTTCACCCCACTCGTGCAAGAAGAGCGCCGAAAGTTCACTACTGTTAAGCAAAAACTGTGGCAGGCACAAGTGGAATATGCTCTGCTTTACCCTGCACGATTGCGAGTTACTTTCCAGGGGAAGCAAACGATTTATACCAAGCTGCAACAAGTGGAAGATTTTTCTACGATCATTGAAACGGTGGAAGGAAGCGAATACGGGGCATGAGGCCACCTGTGACACACAACTATCGGATGTTGAATGAACTGAACCACTGAATCTACACCGCCAGGACTTTGAATTATGACGAATACACTGCCACTCTGGGAATCATACTGCTGTAGGTATCTGTGCCACATTATAGCGGTTGTGGAGAATGTTCTCTTTTTGTAAGTTGACTGAGCAGGAATCCATCGAGTCGCTGAGCCGGCCACCCTCGTGGCCCAAAGAGAGACGGCGTGGATGCCGATGCTCTCCTACCTTGGGGCGAGGATCACATGAGCCACCTGGAGGACTTTCCCCCAATGGGAATACCCCTAATAAGATGTTTTTTTTCTTTGTTGGAGAAGGGGGGATGGGGAATTCTGGCATGATTGGGATGCTTCAGTGGGAGGAGGGAGGATGGAGTACGAAGGGGAATCTTGTTGCTGTTAGAATTTGTTGTAATGAAGAAGAGGCACTGTATGTTTGGACTCTGTATCTGACGCTATGCATTGGGAGGCTGTATTATCGATATGGGGGAGGCGGGCGGTATGGGGGGACAGGGAACAGATTCTGAATTGACCATTTTATCTTGGAACGTGAGGGAGTTAAATGTTGCCCGTAAATGTAGACTATCGTACTTAAATAGACAGCAAGTTCAGATAGCAATGCTGCAGGAAACACATTTACACCCTCAGTCGCAGCATAACTTTGCTACTCGATGGGCATCGGTCGGGTCTTCTCCTCTTATTCTTCCTACGCAAGAGGATCAGTTATCCTAATAAAGCAGGGTCTCCCCTTTGCGATGGTAGGCTCAATGACAGATCCACAGGGTCGATATGTTATTGTCTGGGGGAGGCTGGGCAGAGACACGGTGACGATCACCAACTGTTATGCAACTAATGTAGATACCGCTGATTTTTTTGCAACGGTATGGGGGAAATAGTTAACATAGGATCTATGCATGTCATATGGGGGGGTGATTTTAATATTAGTGTGACTCCAACAGTGGACAGAGCGGAAGGTACGGCGCAATACCATAATAGATCCCGTGAACTATTGCTTGATGTAATGATGGAGGGGTACTTGGTGTATGGCTGGAGGAAATTACACCCACATGTGAAGGAGGGGACACACTTTACATCACACACTGGATCATGGGCGCGACTGGACTATTGCTTGCTGTCTAGGGGATTGGTTGTGGGTCTGGGGCATGCTTGGCATCTTCCCCGAATGTACTCTGACCATTGTCCAGTGAAGCTTATGCTTAACATGCCTGGGCTTGATAGACCACGGCCTACATGGAGGCTACAGCCGAAGGCGTTGCTTGACTTAGTATTCAAAGCAGAATTGGGGAAGAAATAAAGGATTTTTTCAGTCGGAATAAGGGATCTGTGGACAGCATTGATATTATCTGGGAGGCCTTTAAAGTCACCATACGAGGCTACTGTATCTCTAAGAGTTTTGGGGTTTTGAGGGATATTCAACGCACACTACGTAATCTGGAACGGGATATGAAGTATATTGAGGATCGCATGGTCGGGGGGAGGTGGGGACGTTACAAAGAGAATTTAGGGACAAATTATCTTCATATGAGGAAGAAACCATCAGGGAAGCCAAATTTAGAGGGAAACACTGGGTAGCACGCAGATATGGGGAGGTGGAACGCCCAGGATGATCTCTAGCAGAGATCACTAGATGTCCGAGATTCAACAACACTGTCTTATTATTATTATTATTATTATGTTTCTTATATAGCGCCAGAATCGACCCCCGAAGGGGTATCTCCGCGTTTGCCTTGGGAACCCGTCCTGGCTTTTCCCTGTGAGATAGCCCCTACAGGGCATCCCCAAGGTGAAAGCCAGGCATCCCGCTGTGGGGGGGGGGGGGGCGTTGTGGAGATTAAGCAAGCTTAATGCCCAGAGTTGCAGAGTGTGAACCCATGATTAGGTCAGGCACCGAAGCGAGAATTATCGAGTCCATGGACATTTGAGCTCAAGACCCTGCCGCGTCGAGAATTGAACCCTGGTCCCAGGTCTGACCTCTGCTTCAGGGTCTGCCTGCTCTAACCAGCGAGCCACACTTCTCCAGATACATATATTCTTAGAGATACAAACTCAAGAGGGTGGGCTACGGCGCGACACAGAAGGAATACTAGCCACCTTTAAGGCGCATTACACTACCCTTTACTCTACACAAAGGTATGATGAAGTAGACTTAAAGGATTTCTTGGGGGATGTAGCGATCTGTTGGTTGAGCGATGTTCATAGGCAGCTCCTGAGCGCTCCCTTAGAAACCGACGAGACCTGGGAGGCGAATATGTCCTTACAAAATGGGAAGGCGCCTGGATTAGATGGATTGCCAGCCGAATTTTAAAAATGCCATATTGATATCATGGCCCCGGTCTTGCGTGAAATATTGGAGAAGTCTCTGGAAGTGGGAGTCCTACCCTCCTCGATGAGAGAGGTGGTCATTACGTCACTGCTAAAACCTGAGAAATCTACCCAGAAGCCGGATTCCTATCGCCCGTTGTCGCTCATTAACTGTGACACCAAAATTCTGGCAAAAGTCTTAGCAACCCTATTAACATTATTAATGGATAAGATAGTTCTCCCTGATCAATCGGGCTTTGTCCCAGGGCGGGCCACAACTCATAATTTACGCACCCTATTTTCATTGATTCAAACTGTAGCGTCTGAGTTTCCGGTTGCTGCTGTCTTCTTAGATGCCTCAAAGGCATTTGACACTGTGGAATGGAGCTACTTGTTTAAAGTGCTGCAGAGAATGGGGTTCCCGCCCATATTTGTGTCATGGATCAAATTGCTATACCATAGACCGTCGGCTAAGATAGTAGTAAATGGTCACATGTCCTCGGCTATAGAACTCTCCAGGGGCACGCGCCAGGGCTGCCCGCTCTCACCATTGCTTTTTGCAATAGCGATTGAGCCATTGGCGGCCAGATTGTGTCAGATTCATATGGACAAAGCATTTCGATGTCACCAGCGACAAATGTTGGAGTCGCTCTATGCTGACGACATTACGATCTATGTGGTGGACCCTGAGCGAAATCTTAATCCCCTCCTGAGGGAATTCTTGTGTTTGGACAGCTGTCGGGGGTCAACATAAATTGGGGAAAATCGCAATTCTTTCCGCTTACGCCTGCCGTTTCTAAATTCCCCCTAGACTTTTCGTTGGAGTGGTGCGATGGCGACCTTAGGTACCTGGGTATTCAGGTATCCAGAGATTGGTAAAACACGCTTAGACTGAATTATGGCATAGCAATCACTAAATTAGAGGCTAGGATTACTCGCTGGATTTCATTGCCCTTGTCGCTGGCAGGCAGAGCATCTCTTGTGAAGATAGTAATACTCCCCCAATTCTTATACTTCTTCCATACGACCCTGGCCCTTTTTGTTTTCAAGTCGCTGCGGTCTGAATTGCTACGATTGGTGTGGGGGGGGTAGATAGCCTCCTCTCAAATGGACTATCATCACACCATCAGGGAGGGTTTGATATCCCTGACTTTTAGCTTTACTATCTCAGCGTGCAAGCTCACTACGCTTATCAATGGATGGTGCCTACGCCATTCATGCCCCAGTTAGCTGTTGAAGATTGGGTGGCTCGTCCTATTCCACTTAGTGGCATCATTCATGGCCTGCTCAGTGCCGTAGAAACACCTTTCACAATGGTTACATGCAAAATAGATGCCTGGAGGCGTATAGCACGCATCATGGGAATACAACTACTATACTCGCCGTGTCTCCCCCTCACTTATCATCCGGACATGGTCATACTGCAGGAAACGGGGTTTCGAGCCATGTGTAAGCGGCTGCAAATCAATATATGGGGTGATTTCTTTTCTGATGGTCAATTTCAGACGAGGGAGCAGATGTTCCAAGATACTCACCCCACCCCATTGAAGATCTTTCTGTATGTCCGTCTCCGACAGGGAATGCGGATGTTACTTCTAGAATTTTCTTGTGAACCGGACACCTTCGTCCCATTGCACCTCATCCTTAGCTCCCCTGATGGGAAACACCTAGTATCGAAGCTGTACAGAACAATACGGGCGGGCAGAACATGTATTACCAGATCAGCTCGCGGCCATTGGTCGGACGACTTGGGGCAAGAGATATCAGATGAGCAGTGGAGATATTGCTGTAGTATTACAGAGAATGTGTCTGATAGTTGCAGATTCAAAGTCATACACTACAAATGTCTGCAATGTGTGTACTACACTCCTGCCAAGAAATATAGGTTCCATTTATCAGATAATGATAGATGTGCAAGGTGTCAGAGAGATGGGGCGGGATTCATACATCTGGCGTGGGAATGTCCAGCTACACATGAGTATTGGACGGAGGTCCATGAGGCACTCGAACAAATGGTGGGCACTACCCTTGACATGGACCCCTTGGTGATGTTATTAGGATATACAAAGCATGTCCCTAAACAGACTAAAAAATTTGTAGACATCGCTCTCCTATTAGCAAAACGTAGACTTGCTTGCAGATGGGGGCTTGGGAGGGATCCGAAATTCAAAGAATGGGTACAGGATCTTGTGCACTGTCAGGAGCAATCATCCTTATATGAGGAACTCTTGCCAATGTCCTCTAGGCCAATGGATGTCTAGGGCCCATTACAAACTTATTTGATGCAAAGTGAGGAGGGTGACTCTGTGGAGTCTACAATGCCTAGGGAAGATGGGCCAGGAGATTCAACTATGTAATTCTGTTTCTATGACATTTGCATGTCCAGATAATGGCGCTCCTGAAGTGGAACACTAACGCAAAGGTATTTCCTGCCAGCTGCTGCTGATCCATATCGATGTTATGCCATTGAGAGCAGTAGTGTTATGTATTGAGATCTGAGGTACTGTATTGTTATACTTTGCTCCCTCATGCTCCCTATGACTGGAGAACTGTGATGTCCCCTTGCTGGATGGCCTGCCGTTCCATAGATACTGACTGTTTGAACTGGATGTCGGACACTTGTGATATCGACTGGCTCCCCGTCAACAAGAGAATCAAGTTCCGTCTCCTCACCCACGCTCACAAGTCCCTCTACGACCTAGGACCCAGTTACTTCAACACCCGCCTGACCTTTTACACCCCCGCCCACCAACTACGATCATCCAATCAAGCCCTCGCCGCGATTCCACGAATCCGAAGAGCCACCATGGGAGGAAGATCATTCTCCTACTTAGCGGCCAAAACATGGAATTCTCTCCCCACCCACCTCCGCCTTACACAGAACCACCTCTCCTTCAGAAAACAACTCAAAACCTGGCTGTTTGATAAATAGCGAAACCCCCCTCCCCAAAGCGCCTTGAGACCCTATGGGTGAGTAGTGGGCTATACAAATCTTGACCTGACTTGACTTTCTGAAAGATGGTGTAGTTCATGCACCGAGTTGGATGTATCTGTTACACTGTTAATGTGCGAATGTGTGTACAATGCAAAATGTCCTCAAAATAAAATAATTAAAAAAAGAATAATAATGCGGGGGCCCCATTGTGGTAGTACCATTAGGATATTTTTATAAGCCATCTCTAAATATGGGAATTGGATGTGCCCTCTTAAATGTTAATACACAGTCATTGTTTTCAATCCCAGTTTCTAACCGTTTTTCTCCTTTAGACCATGTGGACTAACTGGATTCTCAGACCTTGGAGGTGTCTGTAGTTAAAAATCAGAACCAACCAGACAGACAGCCTGTGCCTAACGTTACTAGTCACCTGAGAGTAAATCCTTTATCATCTGCTAGCCTTCCACAGGGAGAACCATTTATGGATTGCTTATGGGGCATAGAGAATACATCCTCTTAAAATATCCTTAAAGTAGCCAATTCTATCTGTTCTGTATCAGCCCAAACAATGCCAGTATCATCAAATGTATCTGTGATGGTTGAGTTGGATGTTCATGCATCAATTCATTCGGTCCCTAAGGACGGCCACATTGCAGTCTCAGGAGATCCAGAAAGGGTGCATGTCAGTCAGAATAACAAGATCACCCACGGAAGACTTTTCTGGAACATTGCGGGCCTGCAGAGTAAACTAGAAATTGGATAATTGATAGGTTTCATTGGAAAATATAGCATAGTATGCTTTCAGGAAACCTGGATGTGTGACACTGCATATTGAAATGGCTTTTATTCCATCCACATATCCGCCAGAGCTTCTTTAGGTGGTCATAATAAAGGAGGACTTCTTACCTTGGTTTCGACAACTTTAAATTGAAGACTGGGAAATACTTGTCTTGACTCACCGCACTTTCAGATTATTAATATTCTGTATAGGAAAATTTTGACGCTAGTAGTTGTCAATTTTTTTCATAACAATTTTAATGTTTTAAATACCAGTATTGCCAAAGAACTGGAAACTACACTAACAAAGCACATTGAGGAGATTGATATGAATTTTGTTGTGCTCTGGGGAGGCGATTTTAATTGCAAGGTGTGCCCCCTTTCTAAGTGTACGGCTTGTTATTTACCGATTGGGGCAAGCATAGGTGGACAACATTTTGACCACAACCCTTGTGGGAATTTATATAACCCTCTGTTGATAAAATATCCTCTTTTTTTAACTATTGATCTCCTAGAAGAAACAAGTGCAGATATAGTAACATGTTGGGAGAGGCCGAGGCACCCTAATTGATTTTATTGTTTTATCTGATTATTTTAACCCGTACTCAGTGTTTTTTAACATCCATAAAAATGGTTTTAGCGACCATTATCCTTTGTCATTAGACCTGGTGACACCCTCTGAAGAATGAATTGTGTCCGCTAGAATATTGCCTTAGACTTATGACAGAAATAGGTCTTCTGTAAATCCTGACTCTGTCCTCAAGCAGATCATAGCGTCAAACTTAAATCAAATTCTAGATTGCCTGGAAGACAGCATTAATCCAGAATCCATGTTGAAATCCTTCAAGGCAATTACTGAGACAACAAGGGTGATAAACACTACGAAATCAAGCTCTAAACAACAGAGCATCAATAGGTGGTTTGATTGCGAATGCACCCTACAGCATAACAAATTGGTAAAGGCCTTAAAAACAAAACCCAGAAATCCCATGGAGATAAAATATTTATGGTATGCCTATAAACATGCCCAGAAGAAACGCAAAATGGAAATTAGGCAAGAAGCATAGGGCCACCACCATGTGGCAAGTCAAAGTAAAGATTCAAGGCTCTTTTGGCGCATCGTAAATCAGGAACACTTTAATAGCTCCAAAAATGGCAGTATTGACATGACAATTATGCCTGAATCCTGGGTCTACCATTTCTCTAGTCTTTACAAAAGTTGCATTAATTCATATGATAGCTCTAGCTTTCAATATGGGGCTTCCACCCTGGTACCACCGACGTTAGATGAAGTGGACAGAGCCCTATCCCAGATTGTGAAAAATAAGGCATCTGGTCCCGATGGTATGCATGCGGATCTGTTTTTAGCCAACCCTCCCCTGTGGTTACCGCTGCTAACAAATTTATTGAGATGTTATGCAGACCAGGGTCCCCCGACTCCTGGAGAGCAGTAATAATAGTTCCTATTTTTAAAAAGGGAGACAGGTTGGACCCTAAGTGTTATCGACCCATAGCTTTAATTGAGAGTACCTGTAAAATTATGGGTCGAGTTATATTGGAGAGGTTGGAGTCCTGGGTAGCCGAAAAGGGGTACTTCCCCGATGTCCAATACGGGTGAAGGAGAGGACTGGGCACAGTCTGACAGGGTTGCGTCCTTGCCCCTTTTTTATTTTGCCTATACATTAATGATATAGGGCCAGATGTAGGAAGCCTAATACCGGTCAGTAACGGCCGAAATTATCGAATTTCGGCCGTTACAGACCGGTATTAGGCTTTTCAGATGTAGGAGGCCACATTTGAGCATTCGGTATTATACCGAATCCATAATTTAAGAAATCTGTAAATTACAGAATTCTTAAAATAACGATTCAGTAAATTACCGAATCCGTAATGTAGAGAGCACTCAAGTGAGTGCTTCTTACATTTAAGGATTCGTTATTTACCACCAACAATTAGTTGGTGGTAAATAATGAATTTCTTTTAAAGAGCAATTTTTTGTTTTTTATTCAGTGCCATGTGGCAGACATGCATGCCCTTAGGGCATGTATGTCTGCCACATGTGCACCCATGTACTATTCAGGGGTGTAACACCCTTGAAAGGGTTCCCCCTATTACCGATTCGGTATTTACCGAATCTGTATTTACCGAATCTGTAATTCCCATTCATTCCTATGGGCCTCCAGGCCCATAGGAATGAATGGGAATTACAGAATTGGTATTTACCGATTTTGTAAATACCGAATCGGTAAATAACGATTCTTAATTACCGAATCTTACTGATTCGGTAATTTTTACCAAAAAATTATCTACATCCCATTTACCTATTCTTAAATACGAATCAGTAAAATTCGGTATTTAAGAATAGGTAAATTGAGATTACACATCTGGCCCTTAGAGAGCAATGTTGATAATGGGAATACAGACGCACTGTTAATAGGCCGCAGACCTCTCCCAGCACTTTTATATGCTGATGATTGTGTGTTAATGTCCAGAACTGGGGTGGGGTTGCAGAGGCTTTTAACTGCTTTTACAAATTTTATGAGTGACCTTGGCCTGAAAAGAAATGTTGTAAAATCTCATGTTATGGTGGTGGGCCAACGCCCCACAATTGTAAAAGCTTGTTTTATAAATAATGAAAAGTTACTTTATGTGCTCACCTTTTCTTATTTGAGCATTCTTTTCAATCAAAAAAAATTCATGGCCTCACTTAATTGAGACAAGTATTGTTTTTTTTAATCAAAATATTAAGGCCATGTTTAGATTTGCAAAATACAAAAAAACTAGTCTCTCGGCCTATAAAAACCATTATAGCCATCTATAAAGCTGGCACGTTTGCCATCACTATGTATGGTGCCGGTGTCTGGGGATTTTGTAATGTGACTGGATTGCAGAGGGCTGAAAATATGTTTTTGAAAAGATTATTGACAGTCCCAAAAATACTGCTGCTACGATTTGTCATAACGAACTAGGTGTGACCCCTCTATCTTTTCATATGCAACTAGCACCTCTTTTGCTCTGGCGTAACATCTGGGCAAAAGAAGAGACCGCCTTGAATCGTGCTATAATCACTGACTGTTTAAAGTTTGATTGTGTAAAGAAAATTCCTTGGATCATGTATATCTATGATTTACTGGGAAAGTTGGTTTTATCAGAATGTATTGACACCCCCGGAATCATAGTCAATATCTCAAGAGCTTTGCTGAAAAGAGTTTTCGTGTTTTATTCCTACTCAGTCAGAGATCATAAAGAGTTGACAAAGAAAAGGGTTGTTGAACGCTCATTGTTGGTTTTCTCCCCAGGCACTAAGCCCTATCGTTCTTTTCATTTTAATCATGCTAAGATGTTTTATCTCATAAGATTTAGATGGGCACTGCTTATTTACTGGTTTCGTACCCACGTGATGCACATTGTGATGCTAAATTGGACCGGTGTCCTTGTGACTCAGAATCGGAAAAAATCTCTTTACATTTTATGTTTTTTGTAAACTTTATGCTAGTCCAAGACGTTCTTTTTTAAAACCAATATTAACATTTTTAAATATAAGAAAGTGTAAAGCTGCGCTACATCATCTCCTTTTAAAAGATGAATTTACCTACTTAATGATCTATAAGTACATTTCTTCCGCTGTTCGGCTCCAGAACTTTGTTGGAAAAGGATTTTTTGTCAATTGACCAAATGGTTTTATTGTATACATGTTACAAATTTGGTTTTGTTAACGCCTTAACCGCTGTAGTTTTTACGCAGCCGTGCGGTCGTTCTAAAGGGTGGGCGGGGCTCCGTCGGCCAACGGCCTACGGCAGCACTAGGGAGATAGTGCTCCCGTAGGCCAACGGCCGACGGAAGCACGCAAGGAGTTAAATGCACTTAGGGGCAGATTTATGTTAACTGGCGCATCCCCAGGGATGCGCCAGTTAATGTGCGCCACAGTGCGCCACAGCTCCGCCACCCATGGTGCGCCGCATTTATAATGCGGCGCACCATGGTGCAAAAACGGCACAGATGCGTGATGCATCTGTGCCGCAAATGTGACACATTGCTGGAGTTGCAGTGTTAAATCTTAGGCTGCAACGTCAACATTATCGGCGCCATCTTGCCCCCTTTCGAACCCATTCGTGCGCGTAAGCGGCAGCCATTTTTGAGTACCATGGCCTCTCTGCCCCTCACTGATAGCCAGCGCGTCTCTCCCTCTCCCTCCTAACCTCGCAAGCATCCCCCGCACGCTAACAACCCCCACTCCCACATGCCTTGAGTCATAAACCCCTCTTCAGTGCAGCTCTGCCTCGGAACCCAATCCTGTTCCCAGCGCGACACCTCCCTTCATTCCTTTCATGGTCCCGGGTCCTTTGATACAACCCCCTTTTCCTGTGTGCCCGTTTGTCTTCCTCGTTCCCAGGCCGCCACCTGGTCCTGCGGATACTGTTTATTGCCCCCCTGTACAGTAGGAAGCTTCCCCCATCAAAGGACCCTCGAGTTGATCAAAGCCCCCACCCTATGAGATCCGATCAACCCCACACATTCCGTGAATCGGCGGAATATCCAGCTGCGCGATAATCATCACCTGTTGTGACCGGGGTGGGGACTCCAACTGTAAATGTGTGTGGGAACGGGCCTGAAGGGGGGATTCCGAAGATGTCTTTCCGTACATCAAGGTATTGACAGAGATGTGTTTCATACAATAAAGCAATAAACTCATGTATAAGAGGCCAGGCCTCAGAGATGCGGTTAGAGCACCTCGAGAAGATACCCTGTTGTCTGATTTGATGTGTTCTGCTCCGTCGGAATAAAACTTCTGTTTCCTGCCTTCCAGTCTCCAGCGCCTGCCTCTTTGTTTGGTAACTTGAGTGGGTAAAGATGCGGTTAACGCCGGGCAACTTAGAAAAAGGTCATCGGCCCGACCTTTTTCCACAATTGGCGTCCCAAACGTGGGGCCCATCAGCGACTCGTGGATCCAGTGGGAGAGGTCCTGACGACAGAGTGAACGACTGCAACGATCGGGAGAGCTCCTGTCCGATAGACCCTCGTCTGACAGCCGATCATCCGAACTTCACTGGTTCCGAACAGACCTCTCTCGAGTGATCTACGGTCCTGACTGGGAACCATCAGGAGTGCCGCGAGGATCACGAAGAATAGAGGACGATCAGGCGCTGGATTCGGAAGACAAGAAACTGTCCATGCGGTCCGGGTAAGGTCGTGTAAACACGACGAATTGCGGAATGATTGTTTGATTGTTTGGAAAATACTAGTATTACTCTTTTGTTGATTTGTCTGGAGATTCGCTGTCTGCAAATGGAGAAACAACAGGCTCTCTCTTTGCAAGCAGTGAAGGATAGGTAACGCAGACTTTTGTCCCCGTTGTAATCCGTCGTGCCTATCTTCCTCCCCCACTGATTGATTGTTTGGCCCGAACTGCTGTTCGTGGATTGTTCTCTGGAGATTCTCTGTCTGCAAACAGGGAAGAACAGGTTCTCTCTTTGCAGGCAGTGAAAGGGTAGGTAACGCAGACTTTTGTCCCCGTTGTAATCCGTCGTGCCTACTTATTCTCCCCATTGATTGTTTGATTGACCGAACATTGACTGTTCGATATTGGTTCTTTTTGAGGTATTCACCGCCTGCAAACAACGAAGAATAGAAATATTCTGTCTAGTCTTTGCACGCAGTGATAAGATAGGTAGTGCAGACTTTTGTCCCCGTTGTAATCCGTCATGCCTGTCTTCTCCCCACTGATTGGTAGCCTGTTTAGCCCGGACCGCTTATTAGAGATGGACCATCCGGCTCCTCTGGAAGGCACCCCTAATAAGGACATGTTCATGAAGCATGGATTGATCGCTATAGCTTATAGCAAGCTGTGGCATAAATATACGAAAAAGGATCGAGAAAGTCAGTGGCCACTGATAGGATCCTTCGATGAGGATAAAATAAGCGCGCTAGAAACAGCCCTTGGTAAACACAAGACAACGCCCACTATGCTTGATAGTCTCGGCATGTGGCGCAAAGAAACCGAACAACGTAAAAAGAGAACTGAGAGTAGGTTGGGAAAAGAGCTGCGAAAGGCAGCCCACCTAGCTGCTCAGAAACTAGCAGAAGAGATTAAGGAAAGAGAGGAAGCCAAACAGAAACAAGAGGTGGAAACATCAAGCCAGTGTCCGGTTAGAACACCCTCTGCGCTCTATCCTGAATTGCCCTTGAAACAGCGAGCCAACGATGATCTGTTGTTAGGTCCTCCGATCATCTACATGCCCCCTCCATATGCCCCTTCCCAACCCTTAGCACAGCACCCCCAAGCACAGACGAGAGTAGTACCAGAGCTTCGGCCCCCGTGGCCTCTGTGCCAGCCGAACCCCTTGTATTAGGTACAGCACAAGCGACAGTGTTAAATGACCCAGAGACCCGGAAGGCTGATTCTGCAAGAACGAACAGATTAAGCAAGGATGAGCGAGCAGGGATTGACAAGGTAGTGAGGACATTGGTAGAAAGAAAGGAAAGTGAAGAGCACGTCACGGACATGTTCAACACGTATACAGGGAGCCACAGGCGACATTTTACAGTACGACTGTGTTACCACATCTTGAATGCGTACGAGGACCGATATCGAGAAAAAGGTCCCGAGAGCCTAACGACTCTGTACAGGAAGGTCGATATCGGGGATGAGGGTGAGTGTGATGTGACGGACCTCCTTACACGTACGCTTGAGGTTTTCCGCCACCTCACTGAACAGGAATCGGAAGCTAAACCCCCGACACCTGTAGCAACCGAACCCCAAACTGAGCGAGCTAGCACCATGATGCCAATAAGAGAGGCTGCCCCCTACTGGGTTCCTCCACGAGGTCTAGGAACTCACGATGACGTCAACCACAAAGATGCAAGAGGGAGGGTAGTGTACAACTGGGTCTACCAGCCATGGGATCGGCAGGATATTCTGACGTTCCGGAAATCTCTGCCTGATTTACGTAAAAACCCCACTGCCTTCTATACTGAATTAGGTACAGCCCTAGGTTCAACGATTATGACCCTGGCTGACATCGATTTGTTTTTTGGGTTATGTCTACCAGCTGATGTGTGGAAGCAAATCCGGAAAGTCGACCACCTTGAGCTGTTCGGACATACCTGGTCACAACTCGATGACATAGATAGGCAACGAGAACCTGGACAGAAACCTTTGAAATCCATTTTAGACCTCCCAGATAAAATCGTACAGAAATTGAAAACCCTGATTCCAGAAAAGAAAGTGGACTGGTCGATAGTAACAGCTTGTCGTCAGAAACCCCAAGAGGATGTATCGGAATACTTCTCCCGGTTTGAAACAGTGTTCTCCGATTACAGCGGCCAGGACATGGCCACTGCAACCGGACACCATCTGTTTGTCCAAAATTATGTTAAAGGTTTGTCACCGGAGGTCTCCCAGAAACTGCAGGCCAGCGAGAGTAGTTGGGCAGCCTCCAAACCTGCGGCTATCCTTCAGATGGCCCAATATTACGAACACCAGAAAAACGAAAACGATAGAGCGACAGAGAAAAAGAAGAAAGACTTAAAAGAGAGGGTGATGATTGCGCAATTGCATGGGGTGACTATAGGACGAGAGCAATACAAAGGAAACTATCAGACGAATGTCCCTAAGAACGCACCTCCTAAAGACCGCACCTCGACACCCCACATTGGACGTACAGACATTAGAGAGGACCAGTGCGCTTTCTGTAAAGGATTCGGCCATTGGAAATCCCAGTGCCCGGTTCTTTCAGAGATGAACAGAAATAGGGACCCCAAGGACGTAGCGGGTGGACCAAGAAATAGAGGGCAGCAACGGGGGCCCACAAATGACATGACTAACGATAGATCAAACAGACCGAATACATTTGACCGACCCAGACAGAATCAGTACCAACAGTCTGACTGCGACGATGCCCACGACTTTGCATAGGACTGCCAAGGGCAAGGGAGGGATCCAGTCGAGCTCTATGTTGACCAGCAAGGTCCTTATGTCACTGCTAAGGTCCTGGGTACAAAGTCTCCATTTCTGGTAGACACTGGCGCAACACGTAGTGCGTTATCTAAACGACTGATTCCAAGGGCACCCTTGTCTGGCTCACTTGTGACATCGATAGGTTTCGATGGAACACCCTCCACTAACCCTTTGTCTGCTCCGATCCCCTTCGACTTAGAAAACAATATCACTGACACAACGTTTTTGCTTTCCTCCAATACTCCTGACGCCATTATGGGACTTGACTTACTGAAACACTTCCGAGCGACCATTAGATGTTCCCAAGACGGAGTTCGAGTTTTCCTGTACGACAACCCCATTCTGCTTAGACATTGCCCTTCCCGACGCATGTTTTCTATCAATGACGCTGACACATCCCTGCTTGACACTCTGCCTCCGTATCTGTGGGCCAAGACGGATTCGGACGTAGGGCGCATGATGATTGACCCAGTGCACATTACTGTCCGACCAGACGCAATACTCCCAAAACTTCCACAATATCGGATATCGCCCGAGGGCGAGAAGGCATTGGTAAAGATTATTCAGTCACTGATAGACGCAGGAGTGGTAGAGGAAGTGGTTAGCAACGTTTGCAACAGTCCTATCTTGCCCATCATCAAGAAACAAGGAGAGGGGGATGAGAAAGCATACCGCTTCATCATCGACCTTCGAGAGATCAACAAAGTGGTCGTACCCCAGTACCCCGTGATCTCAGACATCACCACTATCCTGACCTTGATTCCTTCCACTGCCACCACCTTCACTGTCATTGACCTCAAAAACGCATTTTTCTCTATCCCCATCCACCCAGACATCCGATATCTCTTCGGCTTCACCCTAAAAGCCCGCTCATATAGGTTCTGCCGAGCACCCCAAGGCTACACTGAAAGCCCCAGTATCTACAGTCAGGCCCTCAAGAGACAACTGGATCAGGTCCAGTTACCCGATGGAGTGGTGTTAGTACAATACGTCAATGACATCCTTTTGGCGGCCGACACCACTCCACTGGCAGTCTCAGCCACCATTCAACTCCTGCACTTCCTTGCGGAAAATGGCCACAAGGTCTCCAAAAGGAAGTTGCAATTCTGCCAACCCCAGGTCACTTACTTAGGCCACCTCCTGTCCAAAGACGGAAGGAAACTTACTCCCGACCGGATCCAAACCATTCTTGAAACCCCTGTCCCTAAGACTCAGAAACAGGTCCGCTCCCTACTAGGCCTCACCTCCTTCTGCCGACAGTGGTTACCAAACTTCAGCCTCATTGTGAAACCGCTGTTTTCTCTGCTAGCTAAAGATGTCCCCTTCCCACTCCCTTGGACTCCTGAGTGCCAAACCTCCTTCACGGAACTACGAGAGGCCCTTTGTTCGGCCCCTGTCCTAGGTACCCCCGACTACACAAAGCCCTTCTCCCTCTACACTCACGAAAGGGAGGGGTGCGCTTTATCTGTCCTAACCCAGTCCATTGGCCCAAAGCAACAACCGTGCGCTTACTTCTCTGCCACTCTTGACCCTGTAGCCAGAGCCTTACCTGCCTGCCTTCGAGCTGTAGCTGCCGCTGCTATCTCTATCCGACAGAGTGAGGGGATCGTGCTCTCGAATTCCCTCACGGTACTAGTACCCCATGCAGTTGACACCCTCCTGAACCAAACCAAGACGCAACACCTGACGAGTGCACGACTGACTGGGTACGAGCTGACTTTGCTTGCACCCCATATCACCCTGAAAAGATGCACCACACTGAACCCGGCAACTTTGCTACCCCTACCAGAGAACGATCCCAATGTGCCCCCCATACACGACTGTGTGACTCTCACGGACGAACAGACTAGAAGTAGGGTTGACCTCAGAGACACGGCTTTTCCTGACCCTGACGGAGAGCTGTGGGTGGACGGCTCTTGCATCAAACTCTCCGATGGCACCACTTCAGCTGCCTATGCAGTCACCACGGCCCGAACTGTAGTAGAGACAGCCCGCATTACACAACGATCTGCCCAGGCAGCGGAACTGATTGCCCTGACACGAGCATGCATCCTAGCAGCAGGAACCACAGCGAACATTTACACCGACAGCCAGTATGCCTTCGGGGTGGTTCACCATTTTGGGCTCCTTTGGAAGGAAAGGGGATTCTTGACCTCACACGGCACCCCTATCTTGCATGGAGATTTAGTCTCCGCCTTGATCGAAGCTGTCCTTCTCCCCAAAAGACTTGCGGTCATCAAATGCCAGGCACACAAGAAAGTGACAGACATTATTGGACAGGGAAATGCACTAGCGGACCTCACTGCTCGAACGACAGCTGAAAATAGGACGACAACACGCATGTACGTGACCAGGTCACAAGCAGAAAAATGGACCGACGCTAGGGACACTGTTAGGGACATTCAAATGGCTAGCACACAACGCGAATTGACTGAATGGGCACGGGTGGGATTAAAGGACGATGAAGGCTGCTGGCGGACAAAAGACGCAAACAAATGGTTGTTACCTGACTCATACCTGATTCCCATACTGACTATGGCACACTCCCCTGCTCACATAGGATCAGCACCCATGATTGAACTTGTCTCCAGAGTTTGGCACAACGATAAATTCACAGACTCCGCCAAACGACTGGTCCAACAATGCCTGATATGCCTGCAACATAACCCTGGGAAAGGAACTGTGGTCCCCCGGGGAGGGTTTGGGGTTCCCAATCACCCATTTGAAGTCCTACAGATGGACTACATCCAACTAGACAGATGCCAAGGCCTGAAATATGTGCTTGTAGTGGTGTGTGCATTTAGCAAGTGGGTGGAGGCATACCCAACCCGTGATAACACTGCTATGGCCACTGCAAAAGTACTGCTAAAAGAATTCTTCCCTCGCTACGGCCTTTGTCGAATTTTATGGAGCGACAATGGCCCCCACTTCATAGCCGAAGTCATCCAGCTCATCTTAAAGGGGCTGGGTATCACACAAAAGTTCCACGCAGTCTTCCACCCCCAGTCTGCTGGACTAGTCGAGCGACACAATGCCACACTGAAGTTAAAATTAGCCAAGATAGTGGCTACCACAGGACTGAAATGGCCAGACGCTCTCCCACTGGCATTGCTATCAATGCGTTCCACCCCCACCAAACACCACCTGACACCATACGAGGTCGTTTTCGGACGGCCCATGAGCGTCTGGTCTGCACCTAAACCAACCTCCATTCATGACGTCCCGGACGTCCTAATGTCTGATTATTTGTACAAGTTAACTGAAACTCTGTCTGTCATTCATCAGCAGGTGCAGCAGGCCATCCCCGATGCTTCCAGGGGTCCGGGCCACGACATCCAACCGGGGGACTATGTACTAGTCCGGAATTTTCAGCGGGCGAAGAGTTTGGAACCCCGGTGGACGGGCCCCTGGCAAGTACTGATCACCACCCGGACGGCGCTTCGAGTGGAGGGGAAACGGCACTGGCTGCACGCACACCACTGCAAGAAGGTCTCCTTGACCCTGGCCACGACAGAAAACATCGACAACCAAGAAGAGCTCCTGAGCAAGGATCGACCATCACTGAACTGCTATCCTGACACTGAGGAACTTGAACTCGCCAAATTCTCTGATCCCACTGTGCCAACCAGAGAAGGGTATTTCCTGCGTCGAAAGGAGGGAGCTTCGGATAAGTAGACCACGGACTGAGTTAAATCTCAGAACGGTGACCTAAACACTACCAAGGGTTACCCGGAGAGAAGCTAAACAAAGTCTGTGGTTCTGCCCGCTACCGAGCACCTTGAAGATGATGGAAGCGCCAGATAAGAAGATGATGGAAGCAACAGGAAATACCCACTATAGGAACCCAAAGACTGACAATATGCACAAATCAAAGACAATCGCCTTCTTCATTGTCTTCCTCTTTTGCCTCCTCCTCATGACTTCCTTCTGGATCTTGGAGGAAAGCACACCTGCTCATCAGATACTGCTAACCACTGCACAGCCTACCACCATGAAAGAACATTATTTGATCTCACTCTCTCCTCAACTCTGAGAAAGGCGAAAGGAGTTCTGGAACAACTCTTTTGTGCAGCTACTCCACCAGCACAATCTCGCCACCAATGCCACCAACTGCTGGATCAGTGGGTTGCTACCCCACGCCACTGGACATTCGATACCTTTCATCCTTTCACCCTTCTCAATTCACGGCTCCTGCCTTGCTTGGCTGATCCTCCTGCAAGAAAGCTATAAGGACAATGCCACCTCCAGCAAAACCATGACACACTTCTTACATGAGGTCTGGCGAAACAAAACAAAGACACATTTCTGCCCGCAGACCTCCAATGACTCTATCCACATGGACATCCCTGCTAAAGAATGAATTGAAATGCAGGTGTTCAACAATCCAACCAGACCCACCTTCTCCTACTTGCGGAAACGGACGGCTGCCACTCTGACTGTGGCCCTGTCTGTCATCAACATCACAGGCCACATGTGCATAGAAGGGCTTGGGACACAGCTGGTAGGCCGCAGTGCTTGCCGTTTCACCAGAACTTTGGACTCTACCGATCCACCTTCCTTTGTATCCTCTCCAAATATGTACTTCGTTTGTGGTATTTGTGGTATTTGTGGGGTATTTCTAGAGCGCGACGTTCGCTCCGGAGGGAGCATCTTGGCGCTGAGGATTCTAAATGAACCAGTCCAAGAGGATTAGATGGGAGCTTTGGAGTAATCGTCCGGGAGATTAAAGATCCAAGTCTTTAGAAGCTTTCTAAAGGGTTTTTCCTGGGTTTGTTGTCTGAGGGTTTTGGGCAGTTTGTTCCAAGCTTTAGTTGCAAGGAAACTGAGGGTCTTCTCGCCCTTCGTTTTCAGTTTGTATTTAGGGGGAAGGATGAGGTTGTCGTGGGTCGAACGAAGGTGACGGCTGGGCACGTAGGGGGTAAAGCGCTTGGTGAGGTATTTAGGGCCTGTTTTGTTGTAGGCACGAAAGGCTATAATCAGGATTTTGAAGAGAATCCTTTTGTGAAGGGGGAGCCAGTGAAGTGAACGAAGCGCTGCAGAGATAGAGGATCTGCGGGGTAGGCCCAGGACAAGACGGGCAGCTGTGTGTAGTACGCTCTGCAGTTTAAGGATGGTGCTCTTTTTGGCTCCTGCGAGCAAACCGTTGCAGTAGTCCAGTCGCGGGATTATGAGTGCAACTGTCACTGTTTTCCTGGCATCGATGGGGAGAAAGTCAAAGAACTTTCTCAGGGATCTGATCGTTCCGAAGCATTTGCCTGCGACGGTTCTAGCATGCTGATCAAAGGAGAGTTCGGAGTCAAAGATTACGCCTAGATTCCTGGCCGACGACACTGTCTGGGGGGGGGCTACAGAATTATCCGGCCACCAAAGTGCTGGACAGAAGGAGATATTTGTGCCGATCGGGAGGATCTCCGTTTTACTCGAATTGCATTTCAAGTGGTTATTGTCCATCCATCGAAATACTTCGGTCAGGCAATGTTTCAGGTTAAGTTCAGCTTTGGTGGAAAGTTTGTCCAGTGGTACAATAAGTTGTGTGTCATCGGCATACGAAGTGACAGGTATGCCGAATGATTCTATCAGATTAAGGAGAGGAATGAGATAAATGTTAAAAAGGAGAGGGCTCAGGATGGATCCCTGCGGGACACCTGAGGAGACGAGTTTGTCTTTGGAGTGGAATAGGCCCAGAGTGACGGTTTGAGAACGGTCGGAGAGAAAAGACTTAATCCAGGATAGGGCGGAGTCAGAGATGCCAATGTCCCTGAGTCTACTGATGAGGATGGTGTGGGAGATGGTGTCAAACGCCGCCGTTAGGTCGAGAAGGATTAGGATGGAGTTTATTCTCTGATCTTGTAGGGTTTTTATGGTGTCAGACAGTTCGATGAGAGCGGTTTCTGTCGAGTGCTTGGGGCGGAATCCGGATTGTTGGGGATGAAGAAGGTTGTTATCATCCAGGTAGCGTTTCAACTCGTTATGGACTAGTTGTTCCGTAATTTTTCCCAAGGCCGGGAGTAGCGAAATTGGGCGGAGGTTGGTTAGATCCGTCGGGGGTTTATTTGCCTTCTTCATAAGGGGTTTGACGATTCCTTTTTTCCAACGGCTGGGTACTGAGCCTGAGCTAAGCGTAGAGTTGATTGGGTTGTTGATGGTCGGGTTAACCTCATCGATTAATTGGTGAAGTATCTTGGGGGGACAAGGATCAGACGGGGCGCCAGATTTGCAGGCCAGGATGGCTTTTTTCGACTGCTCAAGAGTGACAGAGGAGAAGCAACCAAGGCGTGCAGCCTTGGGGGACCAGTGGGGGGGGGCACAGGGGGGAGTTGCGGGGGGGGGAAAGTTAATTTGGATCGAGGCAATTTTGTCCTCGAAATAGTCAGAAATTTGGTCGCAAAATTTCTGGGAAGGGGGGATTTCAGGCAAGAGTGCCTTTGGCTGCGTGAATGATTTAACTATCGCGAACAGCACCTTTTGTTTTTGGCCTGCGTTTTTAATGGCGTTGACGTAGTAGTTTTTTTTAGCCAGTTTGATTTCCGCAAGGTAGTTTTTCCTTGTCGCGATAAAGGAAGTACGATTAGTGGCCTCGTATATCTTTCGCCATTTTCTTTCTGCCTTTTTACATAGCAGATGCGCAATTGCAAGTTCTGGTGTGAACCAGGGGGCATTGATTTTGGTTTTGCCCCGGGAGGTGCGGGGGCGTGAGGGCGGGATTCTGGATTTGATTTCTTGAGTGATCCAGTTGTGAAAAAGATCGGCGTCGGTGTCGACATTGCCGGAGAGGATGGGAGCTTGGGTTTGCATTGAAAGATTAAGAGTGATGTTATCCTGAACCTTTTTCCAATTGATGGGATTGTCGGGGTGAGAAGCAGCTTTGTCACGGTTGGGTAGATTTTCGCTCAGGATGTGGAATGGGATCAGGGAGTGATCAGACCAGATCTGAGGCGAAGGGGATAGTGTGATCAAGGAGGGAGAATTATTGCAGACTCCATCGAGGGTATGACCTAGAGAGTGGGTGGGTGAGGTGACGAGTTGCTTAAAATTGAACATGTCGAGGGTTTGGACGAAATTGATGGTTTGAACATCAGTTTTCGATTCTAAATGGAGGTTAAAATCACCAAGGAGGGTGAAGGATGGGTATCTGAGTGAGAGTTGTCCTAGGGAATCGTACAGTGAGTCGAGGAACTCAGATGCGTTGCCGGGTGGGCGGTATATAAGTCCGCCTGAGAACGAAGTGTGTTCGTTCAATTTAATAGAGAAGCCTAGTCCTTCAGTCTTTTTTAGAGGCTCTAGACTAAAGGTGTGGCAAGGGAGGGTGTCTTTAAGGATGATAGCAACACCTCCGCCTCGGCCCTTGGCTCTATCTTCCCTGATGAGTGAATAGCCCAGGGGAAGGGCAACAGCAATATCAGGGTTACTATCTGCTGTTAGCCATGTCTCAGTTATCATGAGGCAGTCGAGGTCGGACTCCAAGATGAGGTCGTGTATATCTTGGTTGTGCTTGCACATGGAACGTGCGTTGATCAGACCGCCTTTGAAGGAGGGCAGAGGGGCCTGAAGTATATTGGCCGATGGGACAGCTGAGTGGAGTCCAGTGGACCAGTGGCAGTGTTTGCAACTGACTGGGCCTGAAAGTGCAGCTGGGTCGAGTATACATGGACACTGCTTAGTGACCTGTAGTTGAAGGAGGTCGCTAGGTTGGTAGGAGATGTGGGAGGAAAAATGGGCAGAGTTTCCTGCGCCTGTCGCGGTCTTGTCGCGGACGGGCGCAGACGGGCTTGCCTTAGGCGCGCCTTCGGTGCGCAAACGGCGCTCCCGCTGCGCTCGTTCGCTGCGCTTCCTACCCAGGCACATTATGAGGGAAAGGAGGGGGTGTGGCCTTAAGGGGGCGTGGCTAGCGGCGCGCCTGCGATGGCGGCCGCTGGATGACAACTGACAACAAACAATTACCGCCGCAGCGCTCAATCGGCTGCGTGGCGGAATAGAGTGGTCAAGTAAGCTTTAGATGTTATCAAATCAAAAGTCAGCAGATAAAAAAGCAGTTTGCACAATGTTAAAATAGAATAGCGTACATACAGAACCCGGCTTCCGCCTCAGGTCTGGGCATCTCGTTTCTGTTGAGGCTTTGAAAACGGCGCCTTATAACGGGGCAGGGGGCGTGGCCTCAAGGGGGCGTGGCTTGCGGCGCGCCTGCGATGACGGCCGCTGGATGACAACTGACAACAAACAATTACCGCCGCAGCGCTCAATCGGCTGCGTGGCGGAATAGAGTGGTCAGGTAAGCTTACACCTTGGCTCCCCAAAGGCTGGGGGGGCACTTGTTTCATCTCCTTCATCCTTCCTCCGACCTATGTGGCCCCAGCAAATCACCATAGACAAAAGCGAGCCAAAGACATTGAACAAGCCGACTCAACAGGAGCACAGTTCCTCGATGCTATGAAGGGACTTGTTCCACTCTGGGGCCCGATGGCAAACAGCCGTGCCATCCGACATCTGACTCAGGCAGTCGAGACAACAATGAACATCACAGCTGGTATCCTTGCTAACAACACAGCCGAGCTTCAAGCGGTCCGCCTGATGGCTCTCCAGAACCGCCTGGTTCTAGATGTGGTTCTCGCGGACCGTGGTGGAGCATGCCACATTATTGGGTCCAGCTGTTGTACATATATACCGGACAATTCACCCTCAGTATACAAGGCCATCGAACACCTCCACAGACTCTCTTCAGAAGTCCACCAGGAACAGGAAGAATGGTCGCTTGGTGGTTGGTTCTGGAACACCGTTAAGAACTGGGGTTGGAGACTGTTTACCATTATTCTGATTCCTGTAGTTGTTATATGTGGGTTGTGCTTAGGAATTCAATGCCTGCCGCCTTTGTGTTCTTTATGTGTGAATTGTGTTTGCCCTAAGACTGTGGACTTTGGAAATGAACGCATGGGAGCATTATATGATGCCGAGGTTAGGAATTTGATGAAGATCGACATCGAGTAGGCAATCTGGCTAGATATGTTGAAAAGGGAGGACTGTTAAAACTTAGGCTGCAACGTCAACATTATCGGCGCCATCTTGCCCCCTTTCGAACCCATTCGTGCGCGTAAGCGGCAGCCATTTTTGAGTACCATGGCCTCTCTGCCCCTCACTGATAGCCAGCGCGTCTCTCCCTCTCCCTCCTAACCTCGCAGGCATCCCCCGCACGCTAACAACCCCCACTCCCACATGCCTTGGGTCATAAACCCCTCTTCAGTGCAGCTCTGCCTCGGAACCCCATCCTGTTCCCAGCGCGACACCTCCCTTCATTCCTTTCATGGTCCCGGGTCCTTTGATACAACCCCCTTTTCCTGTGTGCCCGTTTGTCTTCCTCGTTCCCAGGCCGCCACCTGGCCCTGCGGATACTGTTTATTGCCCCCCTGTACAGTAGGAAGATTCCCCCATCAAAGGACCCTCGAGTTGATCAAAGCCCCCACCCTATGAGATCCGATCAACCCCACACATTCCGTGAATCGGCGGAATATCCAGCTGCGCGATAATCATCACCTGTTGTGACCGGGGTGGGGACTCCAACTGTAAATGTGTGTGGGAACGGGCCTGAAGGGGGGATTCCGAGGATGTCTTTCCGTACATCAAGGTATTGACAGAGATGTGTTTCATACAATAAAGCAATAAACTCGTGTATAAGAGGCCAGGCCTCAGAGATGCGGTTAGAGCACCTCGAGAAGATACCCTGTTGTCTGATTTGATGTGTTCTGCTCCGTCGGAATAAAACTTCTGTTTCCTGCCTTCCAGTCTCCAGCGCCTGCCTCTTTGTTTGGTAACTTGAGTGGGTAAAGAGGCGGTTAACGCCGGGCAACTTAGAAAAAGGTCATCGGCCCTACCTTTTTCCACAGCAGCTCCAGCAAGGCTCGGGAGTGCCCCATCTACAGAATGCTGCATCAAGACCTACGCCTGCTTCAAGCAGGCACAGGGTTTTTACGCAGCATTGGCCTGAAAGTGACTGAGTGAAATCTCATAGATTTCACTCAGCCACTTTCAGGAGGCGTTGTGCAGGAACGCCCCCCCCTGCGCAGGAACGCCTCCTTATGGCGCAGGGCTTTACAACGTGACACATCTCCTAGATGCGTCACGTTGTAAATAGGGCGCCTTGTTTGTGCCGCAGTTGTGTCAAATAAAGTGACGCAATTGCGGCGCAAGGGCATCATACATCTGCCCCAAAATGTTTACTTGCTTTATGCAGTCTTTGAAGGTTGAATCTGCAGTCGAATAAAGATTTGTTGACTGACAAAAACTCCAATAAAAACAGTTAATCCTAAAAATAACTTGGATCTTTTTGAAATAAGTACAGCTATAGCCTCAATATCTAATGTGAAATCTTTGTTACCTCCCTACAAATATTGCTGCTACTGATTCTTTTTGAAGCCACTAAGGTAGCATCTAACTATTTCTACGCTTAAAGAAAGGTTCAAAACCTGTCTATGAAGAAAGTTACTATTAATGATGGTGGTTTGTCCAGGGAAGGGTTACAATTCTGAATATACTCAAAAGCAAATGTATTCCTCCTTCTCAAGTGGCTATTACTTCAAATGTGCATCTATTTTAGGAGGCAGCAGAGTAATCAAGAGAGCTTAAAGGAGAAGGTTTTTTTGTTTGGTAGCAGCGTGGGTGATCTAGACACTCCCAAATGAATTTGAGCCAGATGCCTAAGGTGGGTGGTAGAAATTATTTTCACAGACATGTCACCTATTATTGGGCAGTAAGAACAAATACATGCTCTCCAGGCGAAACAATTGCACGGTGAACTTGAAGCCTGGCTATTATATATTAATTTTAATTCATATATTACCTTCCTGGCCTGCACTAATACTAATACCATACCAGTAAGCCGTCCGACAGCCAATTGTAGTTCAAACTGGCTGTGTAATAACACCCTTATACCACCTGTCGTTCTTATATGCAGTAAAACCCCACAAGTCATGTTCGTCAACTAGTTAACAACAATAAGCCACCCTTCAATCATCAACACCTTTCTAACCACACATTGTACATGGTGTGGCATGCCACCTGTGTAGGCAAGCACTCCAGAAAATGTTACAATGCTGTGCAATGCTATATATCTCCTGTGCAATGTGACGCCTGCCAGCATCCGATTGCAGCCCTGAATCCACCTTGCACACACATGTACATCAATGATAAGAGGAAGAGGTGGAGAAAGGACTGATTCAACCACCCATCAGTGCACAATTCTCCACCTTCTGGGGCTTCTCACATGCATTCTGGCCTTTGATATGCCACCACAGGTCAAGGAAAAGTTGGCTCCATTCCTTCTACCACATATGCATTATGGAAATCTGCATTTGACAGCCTTGTTGGTGCCTGCACTTGTCGGCCTTGTGGGTGTCTGCATTTTGTCCAGACAGCAATAATTACCTTCGGATGACCCACATTTTCAAGATAGTCCTTTCGTGCTTTTTAGGTCTGGCTTTCCCACCCAGGTGCCATCAGACACAAAAAAAAATGTTTTAAGAGCACTGTCAGGAGAGGGGCTTTGGCCCACATGTTGGTTGCCATGAGTAAATATTTTGATTGGGCAGAAGTTGTGTGCTTCCACAGAAAACAAGCACTGGCGTTGCCAATAGGTCTCGCAGTAGGAAAGTTTGAGCTATTGGTTGTGTAAATGACAAAGCCCTTTATGTATTCAAAATGATAACAACAGTGAAAGGCATTGTTATTTGCCATTGTAATAGTTCCACCTGTCGTACTGCGCGATCTATTGGCAAGGTGAGTGTTTTTCGTGTGTGAGTGGCGTTGTGTGTGTGAGTGGCGTTGCGTGTGTGAGTGGCGTTGCGTGTGTGAGTGGCGTTGCGTGTGTGAGTGGCGTTGCGTGTGTGAGTGGCGTTGCGTGTGTGAGTGGCGTTGCGTGTGTGAGTGGCGTTGCCTGTGTGAGTGGCGTTGCCTGTGTGAGAGGTGTTGCCTGTGTGTGAGGCGTTGGCTGTGTGATTTGTGTTGCCTGTGTGAGTGGCGTTGCCTGTGTGAGTGGCGTTGCATGTGTGAGTGGCGTTGCATGTGTGAGTGGCGTTGCATGTGGCAGTGGCATTGCATGTGTGCGTAGTTGAGTTGCGTTGTTGAGTGGCGTTGCATGTGTGAGTGGCGTTGCATGTGTGAGTGGCGTTGCATGTGTGAGTGGCGTTGCCTGTGTGAGTGGCGTTGCCTGTGTGAGTGGCGTTGCATGTGTGAGTGGCGTTGCATGTGTGAGTGGCGTTGCATGTGTGAGTGGCGTTGCCTGTGTGAGTGGCGTTGCCTGTGTGAGTGGCGTTGCCTGTGTGAGTGGCGTTGCCTGTGTGAGTGTGGTTGGCAGTGTGAGTGGCGTTGCCTGTGTGAGTGTGGTTGGCAGTGTGAGTGGCGTTGCATGTGTGAGTGGCGTTGCATGTGGCAGTGGCGTTGCATGTGTGAGTGGCGTTGCATGTGTGAGTGGCGTTGCATGTGTGAGTGGCGTTGCATGTGTGAGTGGCGTTGCATGTGTGAGTGTTGTTGCGTAGTTGAGTGGCATTGCGTAGTTGAGTAGCATTGCGTAGTTGAGTGGCGTTGCGTAGTTGAGTGGCTTTTAGTAGATGAGTGGCGTTGCGTCGATGAGTGGTGTTGCGTAGGTATGTGGCGTTGCGTAGGTGAGTGGTGTTGCGTAGGTGAGTGGTGTTGCGTAGGTGAGTGGTGTTGCGTAGGTGAGTGGCGTTGCGTAGGTGAGTGGGCAGCGTTGCGTAGTTGAGTGGCGTTGCGTATGTGAGTGCCGTTGCGTACTTGAGTGGCGTTGTGTAGTTGAGTGGCGTTGCGTAGTTGAGTGGCGTTGCGTAGTTGAGTAGTGTTGCGTCTTTTCGTGGCATTGTTGTGGATGAGGGGTGTTAGTATGAGGGAGTTGAGGGTGAGGGTGAGTGTGAGGGGAGGGGAGGCAGAGTGAGGGAGGTTGAGGGGGTGAGGGAGTGTAAGGGAGAGTGAGGGTGAGGCTGAGCGGGTGTGAGAGAGTCAGTGAGGGAGTGCGTGAGAGGGTGAGTGAGGGGGTGTGTGATGTGGTGTGTGAGAGCGTGAGTGATGGGGTGTGTGAGGGGTGTGTGAGAGGGTGTGTGAGAGGGTGAGGGTGTGTTAGGGTGAATGAGGGTGAATGAGGGGGGGTGAGGGGGGTGAGGGTGGGGTGTTGAGGGAGTGAGTGTGAGGGTGTGAGGGGTGAGGTTGAGGGGGTGAGTGTAAGGGGGTGGGAGCGTTAGGGTGTGTTATTTTTAGGGTGTGTGAGGGTGAGGGTGAGTGAGGGTGTGTGACTTTTCTGGTGTGTGACGGTGCTGAGTGATGGTGTTATGGTGCTGAGTGGTGTGGTGGTGTCCCTGAGTGGTGTGTTGGTGTCCCTGAGTGGTGTGTTGGTGTCCCTGAGTGATGTGGTGGTGTCCCTGATTGATTTTGTGGTGTACATCAGTGATGTGGTGGTGTCCCTGAGTGCTGTGTTGGTGTCCCTGAGTGCCGTGTTGGTGAGAGATACCTTTTAAGGATTGGAGCAAAAGCATGGGTTATCCTTTTCCTCCATTAGATTCAGAGTCTGTTGATGAGGCAGGGAGTGTGTTGAGTGATGGTGGTTTTGGATGTCACAGCCATGATTTACAAATGTGTGATGACGATGGTGCAGGAGGAGACATGTTTAATCGGAGCTGACAAAGAGCTTTTAAGAGGTGTAGATGGGAAATAAAAATTAACTTATAAGAGAACAGAGACACAGAATCTTCTTTCTTAGAGGATATCTGGAATTAAGCAGTTGAAGGTATAAGGACAGGCATGGAGAACGTGGGTACCCTGGTGCTTGGGGAGGAATTTGATTCTTCTTGAGGCTTCTGTGGTAAATCTGGTTAATTTTCTCTCTGAGTTGTATACTAACGGATTGAGTTCTAAGACTGTGACTTGTTATACGTTCACTGTAGTGGCCAGTCATTCTTTGTTAGAAACAGGTTGATAAATAAGAATAGTTGAGTTCGCAGAGTGCCTAAGAGCATGATATTAAAGTAGGCAAAGAAGGACTGGGTATAGTTATTTGAGATGGAGGTAATGTTTTTTTAAACTATGTAATAAGTATTTGAGTTTGTGTGAGATTAATTTGAAGTTGGCAACTTTGAAGTGTTTCATGTATTTTTGATAGTAGCTGAGAAGCAGGTTTTGCAGTCTGGGCGGGGCTTTGCTTCAGATTTTGAGGAGAGCAAAAACTATGAATGAGATTATTTCCCTGAGGTTTGGAGAGAAGAGAACCCACACTTTTGTGATTGCATGTATGCAACAATATAAACAATTAGAATGGAGGAGTACAGACAACCGATGAGGAGCAATTGTTAATTTTACATTTGAACCAGATAAAGTTATGATGGCAGCAGCAATAGCAAGATGGAATAAAGGAGTCCAGGGTGACTTGGAGGGATTCAAAGCTCATTCAGACATCAGCATGGCTGTATGTTACTTGAGGGCCACCCAGTGGAATACATGGTTAATGGCTGCCACAGTAGGCCCTCTTCCTCAAGGGCTTGGCTAGGCCCTGATGAAGCCGGGAGTAGACCGCGGAGCTCTGCCCTAGGAATCCACCAGAATCCTGAGTCCAAGCCTCACTAAACCCTTGATGGAACAGCAGTGGAAGAGCCCCAGAGCAAGTAATATAGGCCTTGGGGGAGTGTCGTGCCGCAGAATGCGAGAAAAGCGGGATTAGGTAAAGGAAGATCCCGGGAGGCCGCAGACAAAATGGCGCCCCGCCATGCAGAACGAGTGCTGAAGTCGAGAGCCCGCGGGCAGAGTACTCAGTGACATCGGAGGCGTGGAGACGGCGCAATCACAGCAGCGAAGGCGGGCTGCAGGGAGTGCACTGGATGTCTGAGTCCAGAGGTAATAACGGGGGTAGGGATTCCAGATATCCCCAAGACGCGCAAGTATAGGAAGAGCTGAGGAGGTTGTGATGAATGGGAGAACGCGAGTGGTGCTTGAAATGGAGAGGTGTTGCAGGTGAGCTGGAGCAACCACAGGCCTGAGAGAACTCATGGCCCTGCCTGCCACGCTCTGCAGCCCGAAACAGTGCAGGGATCACAAAGAAGGCGCAAGTGAATAACGTAGTCGGAAGAGGAGCCTAGGAGCAGAAATAGAGACTCTGCCGTAGGATAGCAGGAGCTGCTGTCGTGCCGCAGATTGCGAGAAAAGCGGGATTAGGTAAAGGAAGATCCCGGGAGGCCGCAGACAAAATGGCGCCCCGCCATGCAGAACGAGTGCTGAAGTCGAGAGCCCGCGGGCAGAGTACTCAGTGACATCGGAGGCGTGGAGACGGCGCAATCACAGCAGCGAAGGCGGGCTGCAGGGAGTGCACTGGATGTCTGAGTCCAGAGGTAATAACGGGGGTAGGGATTCCAGATATCCCCAAGACGCGCAAGTATAGGAAGAGCTGAGGAGGTTGTGATGAATGGGAGAACGCGAGTGGTGCTTGAAATGGAGAGGTGTTGCAGGTGAGCTGGAGCAACCACAGGCCTGAGAGAACTCATGGCCCTGCCTGCCACGCTCTGCAGCCCGAAACAGTGCAGGGATCACAAAGAAGGCGCAAGTGAATAACGTAGTCGGAAGAGGAGCCTAGGAGCAGAAATAGAGACTCTGCCGTAGGATAGCAGGAGCTGCAAAGTGCACAGGACGGCGGTGGTGAGGGGCCTTCAGCAGTTCAGGTGGGAGGCGACTCCGCAAGTGGAGGACTGACCTTCATCCGGAGGGATGAGAGGGGGCACAATACAAGACTGTAGTGCAGCCTGCGGAGGGGGATAGTGGGAAGCGCCCCAGGGCCAACGATTGCAGTCGCATGCTGGTAAAGCATGGAGAACCCCGGAGAAAGAGACTGTGGAGGGGAGTGAGAGGGCCCACGACAAGCTCAAGATACAGACCGGGGAAACGGGTAATGAAGGAGACAATTCAGACACCATACCGGCCAGTGCGAGAATGGACGGAGTGGAGTGTGAAATTGGAGAACGTGATGGTGGGAGACCCAGTGTGAGCCCCAGGCATCAACGGAGGAAGGGCCAGGCTGAGTGGGCTGGACGGGTCCGGAAAACACAGGAGGTTTGAGGGAAGCATCGGGTGGAGCTCCCTGGTGGGACTGAGGAGTGCAGAAAGAGACAGGGGGCTGCCAACCATCCCCCATCCAACGTCCAACCAACAGGGAGGTGAGGCCGTTGGCGAATATGGGCAGGCAGATTACGAGGGAAGCCGGATGGGGGCGGGAAAGCCTGGTGAGAGGCGTGAACGCCGGATGGGGGCGGGAAAGCCTGGTGGGAGGCGTGAATGCGCGAGGGGAGGCAGGCGGATTGGGAGAGAAATATACTAGAAGTGTAGGGTAGAGCACCGCTGTTCCAAAAAGATTTTTCGATGTTTTCGTGCCTCCGGGGCTCTCTCCCCGTCTGGAGAGATATTAGTCACAACCTCCGATAGCAGCTATACCTAGTTGGGTATAGCTGACCCCCCGGGCACCGATGTGTGCTGAATCAGCTCTAAGTTTGCCTGTTACTCAGGTATCAAGTATTTCTTGACGTGCATCTCTAAATAAAACAATTATTCCATTGGTTCTAAATATTTCATTTATTCTTCATGAAATTATTTTCTTTTCCAAAATATTATTTTCCGTTATTTCACATGAAAATCCAATGCATTTCGGCAGTGTATTCTGCCTTCATCAGGGAAATAGTAAATCTACAAATTAAAAAAAACACACATTTTCAATCTTACGTACTATATATTGCATCATTGTTCAACTTAATTATTTCAATTTTACTCTAGTTCCATTTTAACTTCATCAGCGGACTTTCTATTTCAAATCCATGGGAACCTCTCATTTCTATTGGGGCTTTGAGATTTTTAAGAGTTAGGTATAACTGTATCTCACTCCGCTTCCTAAATCAGTTACATGCACTGAGCTCGGTTTCTAACTTTAGTTTACTGCCGTCTATGGAGCGGTTTTCACAAATGAAAATACAAGCCTCGCGTAAAATACGAATGCTACCCTTCACCACATCCGAGTTAGCAACAGTTAACGTATAACTCTTGTCAACGCGTTTGCGTTTAGAAATTACCATTGCCAGCGCGTAACGCGAGGCTTGTATTTTCATTTGTGAAAACCGCTCCAAGAGATTGAAAATGTGTGTTTTTTTTAATTTGTAGATTTACTATTTCCCTGAAAAGAAAATAATTTCATGAAGAATAAATGAAATATTTAGAACCAATGGAATAATTGTTTTATTTAGAGATGCACGTCAAGAAATACTTGATACCTGAGTAACAGGCAAACTTAGAGCTGATTCAGCACACATCGGTGCCCGGGGGGTCAGCTATACCCAATTAGGTATAGCTGCTATCGGGGATTGGGAGAGAAGCCTGATGGGGGCGGGAGAGCATGGTGGGTGGGCGTGAATAAGGGGAGGACTGGGCTGGGCTTGCATGCGATGCGCGTGCATGTACACGGGCACTGCATGAAAACCGCGGGGCTGAAAGCCCTTTGGTTTGAAGATGTTTTCGCCACATGAATTCTCGCTACTCTCGATGCGCTTGCGCGCATCGATAGGTCGCGAGACCTAAAAATGCTTCCCCACCACACAGCTGCAAATAATGTGTTTATTGAACCAGCTGTCTGAGCTTGAACTTCCAGGGACACACACATGACAGAGTAATACTTTTAAAGAATGAGCTTCCCGTCGACTTAAGACACACCACAAATTATCTCTTGTTCCGAAAAAAGCTGAAAACTCACCTCTTCCCCAGTCTCTAAATTCTCTTCAGTATTAGTCATCTGTAGTTTTCACTTGGTATAAGCGCCGTGATATCCCTCGGGATGAGTGTCGCGCTCTACAAAAACCACAAATAAATAAATAAATAAGTGTCTTAGATAATTAGATAATTTACAGTGTTTGTTTTTCTCTGGAGGGCAGCAGCGAGGAATGTATTGCAGTCCCAGCACATTTACCTTCATCATTAAGCTTAGCCTTCAGAGAGCAGTTTTATGTTTGACAGCAGTATGGGATGCCAAGGGCTACAATCATTTACATTGATCTTTTTTTGGTCTGGCTTGACAATGCTACTGTCGTGACCTTATGTGATCCACAAAAAAGGAGCTTTCACTGTACTTCTGAGAGGAGAGCCTAGGCTCCACCCACATGTGGGTTTTCCCAGAATTCAATTGGGCCTTACTTGTGTGCTTCTACTAAAAAACAGTTTGTACTGCACTTTTTGGCTTCCCAAAGCTTCTACTAGATATAGCAGGACTATTTCATGGCACAAGCCAGTGATCATGGCTATTGGCCTGATCTGTTTATTAGGAAATGTTATGATAAAGGCATTAGGCCTGATATATTTATCGTGAATAGCATATGTTAAAGTCAATAGGCATTTAGGTGTGGACTGTCATTACTCTATATTAAAACCTATAGGTTTTTGGTGTTGGTTACCCCTTGTGACAAACCAAGCATATATAAGGTTTGCGTGCATGTGTGTTTGTTTCCGCATGCATTTAGGAGTGTTTGTGCTGAGGAAGTTTGCACGGATGTATGACGGTACGACGTGTACCGTCACAATGCGTGCTTTTACAACGTGTCTTAAACAACGCAAGTCGTTACAACGACTTGCGTTGGGGGCTGCTGATAGTGAATAGTATAATTTACTATTCTAACACCCGTCCCCGTGGATACTAGGGAAAGTGTTGGAATAGTAAATATACTATTCTTTATCCTCTAGCGCCCTCCAGCGCAAGTCGTGGTTACGACTTGCGTTGTAACGGACGCGTTGTAAAAGTACTGCGGGGTAACATCCGCGTCGAAAAGGATGTTCCCCAGTTAGCACTGCTGCTGGCTGGTGCATCTGTTTTGCGTGTGTGTTTCTGCATGCATTCAAGAGTGTTTGTGCCGAGGAAGCTAGCACTGCTGCTGGCTGGTGCATCTGTTTTGTATGTGTGTGTGTTTCTGCATGTATTTAGGAGTGTTTGTATAGAGGAAGCTAGCACTGCTGCTGGCTGGTGCATCTGTTGTGTGTGTGTGTTTCTGCATGCATTCAAGAGTGTTTGTGCCGAGGAAGCTAGCACTGATGCTGGCTGGTGCATCTGTTTTGTATGGGGGAACATCCATAACAACGCGGTCAAAGCACCGCGCTGCCATTACCACGCGTCTTTTACAACGCAAGTCGTTACCACGGCTTGCGCTGGAGGGCGCTGTAGACTAAGGAATAGTAGATTTACTATTCCAACACCTTCCCTACTGTACGTAGGCTGGAGTTGGATTAGTAAATCTTACCATTCCTAAGTCCAGCACCCTACAGCGCAAGTCATGGTAACGACTTGCATTGTAAAAGATGCGTTGTGATGTACCGCGATCTAAAAGATCACGTTGTAACATCGTACAACCTTTTGTATGTGTGTTTCTACATGCATTTAGGAGTGTTTATGCCGTGAAAGCTAGCTCTGCTGCTGGCTGGTGCCTCTGTTTTGTATGTGTGTTTCTGGTGCATTTAGGAGTGTTTGTGCCGAGGAAGCTAGCACTGCTGATGGCTGGTGCATCTGTTTTGTATGTGTGTTTCTGGTGCATTTAGGAGTGTTTGTGCAGAGGAAGCTAGCACTGCTGCTGGGTGGTGCATCTGTTTTGTATGTGCGTTTCTGGTGCATTTGCGAGAGTTTGTGCCGAGGAAGCTAGCACTGCTGCTGGCTGATGCATCTGTTTTGTGTGTGTGCTAGACAAATGTGAGTTTGGGGGCTTGCACTACTCCTGCCCCTGCAATGCTTATTAAGTGAGTGAGACAGGTTTGCATTGCTGGCACCCTCCTCTTTCCTGCGTGTGCCAGGGGCACGAGCGTTGCAGCTGTCAGAACCGTACCTGCTCTGTGTTGAAATTGCAGTTTTTGATGTTCCCTCACCTCGAGCAATTTGTTTTGTAAAGGTTTTAATTAACTTATACAATAAAATGTACTTACTTACTTACCTACCTGCTCTGTGGGTCAAAGAATCTTACAGTACTGGTGCCTGTATGTCTGTGTAAAGAGGTGTGCACTGTTGCTGCCAATGAGGGAAGCTTGCACTGTCTCGGCTGCACTTCACTGGTGAGTCTGTGTTAGTGAACCTTGTGAAAAATGTTTACCCATAAAAAATTATTGTTGAAGAAAATAGCCTTTTACAGTCACTTGGGGTTAATTCACAGCTGGTTACTGAGTATTTGCTATTTCCACACAAATATAACAACATGCTTGTTTACAATGTGCTTGTATGGCTACTGGTTTTACATTTGGATTTTGCTGCTTCGTTTTCGAATGCATCTTACTGTTTTGTTTGTACTTACCCTTTTTAAGCATATGGCGATTGTGGCCTGATTTGCCCTATCTGACATTTATTTATTTATTTATTTATTTTCTTTTTTTAAAAACCTTTATTTCTGTTATGCGCGATACACAGCGTCTGCCTACAACCCATCGGGCCGGCTGCTATGAGAGTCAGTAGGATAACAGTGCACATCGGAGCTTCCATCTTGCATGCAGGTCAACCAACTCTCAGTGTATCAGTGCGCACAACGCAGAATCAGAAAAAGGACGGAATAGGTTTCATTTTAAAATTTTGATGAATGAACGTACAACAAACAAATCACACAAACACATGGCAAAGGGCAATTGCAGGGACTCTAGAGGAGAGGGCCAGGAATCCAATTGTCATAGAATAATGAGACATATGACTAGGGTTGGAGGGTGGCGAGTAGCTCGATATATACAGATTATGACAGGCAAACGTCCAGAACGTCAACTAAGGGGACAGTGAAACATCGATAGTGTAGTCCAGTGGGGGGGTGCAAATATTCCCACGGTAAGCATTCCATTGGGACCAAATCCTGCCCCATTTCTTAGGTCGGCCCGAGCCACATAGACCGTCTTTTCCCTGAACATACACCAGTCCATGTTCTCCTTCCAAGCAGTTATCGTGGGTGGCCTATGGGAACCCCAGAGTTGAGCAAAGCCTGAGCCGTAGTATAGTCCGTCGGTTCCCAGACATTAAGAAGGCATCGTCGGGCCTCAGGCAATAGAGAGACCCTGGTGACCCTTTCCATAGTCGCATGCACTCTAGACCAGAAGGGAGACACCTCAGGACACTCCCAAATGATATGTAAGAAGGTACCACTCATACCGCAACTGCGCTTGCATAACCCATCGAGGGATTAACCCATTCGCACCAGACGCGTACCAGTCATATATACTCGATGGAGGATCTTCAACTGTACAAAACGAAGGCGAGCTGGAATGACCACCTCCTTAGGGGAGGAGACGGCCATTTGCCAATCCTCATCATCGAGTTCCAAGCCGTCAGCGGTCCACGAAGCCCTGAGTCGCACAAGAAGATCAACCCTGTTATTAATGAGTTTTTTATAAATCAGGGAAATAGTACTGTCCGGCACGTGGCCCGCAAGAATACGATCCTCTAGCGGCGAGGACTGGGGAATCTCCGTCCCCAAGGGGAACACAGAGGTGAAGGCATGCCGCACCTGAAGGTACCTAAAGTGCTCCCTCTCACCAAGTTCATATTCTACTTTAAGAGCCTCAAAAGACTTAACATTACCTTTGGACCAAAGATCCTCCACCTTGCTAATACCAATCGTATCCCATTTATCGAATCCTTTCGTTCTCCACAAATTACCCAATCTATCAGAATCATACAATGGCATCATTCGTGTCAACCTGTCGCTCCATCCCATAGCAGCACTCGCATCACGCCACACTCGTACCGCACTTTTCGTAGGACCAGTCAGGGTGCGAAATGGCTCCTTAGAATACAGTGCCCTGTTAAAGTTCCCACCCGGCAGGAGAAGTTTGTCCATCGCAAAAGCATGAGCAGGACCAGGGGAGTAGGTTACATGATTAACCGCACACAACGGCGAGGCCCAGTAGTAGCGCCTGATATCAGGGAGGGCGATACCACCATCGTACCATGGCAAAGTAAGTTTGGGTAAGGAGATACGAGCCCGCCCGTCCCAAATCAGTTGTCTCTGAAGGCTCTCGACCTCACGGAAATACCCAGAGGGTATGGGATCGAAAACATTTTGAAGTGCATACAGGAACCGAGGGAGCGACATCATCTTAAAAAGAGTCGCACGCCCCAATGGGGATAGGGGCAAGCGACGCCATCGCAAGACATCAAGTTTAAGTCGCCGGAGAGGAGCATGCAGATTACGGTCATAACGGACGGTGGAATCCAAGGAGACATGAATCCCCAGGTACTTAAAACCAGTCTCGACCACCTGAATCGGGAATCTACGAGGCAACGGAGGGAGATCCCCAGCCAGAACATAAACACAGGATTTGGTCCAGTTAATAACGAGACCCGAGTTCTTTCCGAAGGAGGTGAGGACATCAAAAAGCACATTAAGAGACTTCCGGGGTGAGGTGAGATAAAGAAGAATGTCATCTGCATACAGCGAGACACGATCTTCAAAATCTGGGGCCCACTGGATGCCCCTGATCGAGGGCTCCCAACGAAGCCACTCAGCCAACGGCTCCAGTGCTAGGTCAAAAAGCAATGGAGACAGCGGACAACCCTGTCGGGTGCCACGCCCAAGTGCAAACGAACCAGACACCCTGCCGTTCACCACCACCTGGGCCAGTGGTTGTTCGTAAAGGAGTTTGACCCAGGCAATAAAATTAGAGCCGAAACCGAACTTCGAGAGAGCTGCCCAGTGATAAGGCCATTCAATGGTATCAAAAGCCATAGTGGCGTCAAGGGAAGCCAAAATGGCAGGTTCAGTCAGAGTTCCAGCTATCGTGAGAACTCCATGAAGCCTACGAAGATTAAGGGCGGTGTTCCGATGCGGAATAAAACCGGATTAATCCGGATGGATCAGGTCGCCGATAACCGTAAGCAGACGAGTGGCAAGCAATTTGGCCAGTATCTTGGGTTCTGCGTTAAGCAGTGAAATGGGTCTATAGGAAGCACATCGGTCACGAGGGGTGACAACGATAGTGGCCAAGCGCTGCTCAAGAGGAAGGAGGCCAGTATCGAATGCCTCAGTAAACATATTTCGCAAATATGCCGCAATTTTGTCAGGCCGCAACTTATAAAGCTCAATAGGCAATCCGTTGGGCCCCATAGCCTTACCGGATCGGAGAGCACGAACGGCACCAGCGACCTCGTCCACCGTTATGGGCGCATCCATAAAGGTCCTGTCCTCATCAGAGAGGCAGGGTAGCGCAATATCACGCAGGAGCAAACGGAATTCGCACTCATCCCTATCACTCACCGATCGATAGACCGTCTGAAAGTGGTCCACAAAGCAATCTACGATCCCAATCGGGTCAGACACACAATGCCCATTCAACTTTTCAATCACCAGTACAACTCAATTCGCTCTCTCAGACTTGTCCAGCCACGCAATGAGCTTACTCGCCTTATCACCCACATCATAAAGTCTGCCCAGCTGGTTGCGATTCATAACTTTGGCCGCGTCGGTCACCAGGGCTCTATAGTCTGCCTGCTTCAAAGACAGGGAATGTAAAATAGCAGGAGTATCATTACCACCTAATTCACTTTCAAGTACAGTTATTTCATCCTCGAGGCGCAATAATTCCTCCTGCTTAGACTTCTTAGTAGCAGCAATCAACAACAATGCGAACCCCGTATAACAGTTTTAAAAGCCTCCCACAAGGATCAACAGAAGAGGAAACAGACCCCACATTTTCATCAAAATAGCAATCAATGGCCTTGATAAGCTCAGAGCGCGTCTTAGGATTTCGCAAGTGCCAAGAATTAATAGGGGCGACTCTGCCCTCACTATATAAACCCACCGTGACCCTGAGCAACAAGGGAGAGTGATCAGAAATGCCCCTAGGGAGGTGACAGACCTCCCGCACTGAAGGAGAGTGGGCAGAGAGCATTAGAAAATAATCGATTCTAGAAAGGCTGCCGTGGGCTCCAGAATGGAATGTATATTGCAAGTGCGAGGGGTGGAGCAGCCTCCAAACATCCACCAATCCAAAAGTCTCCAGCAATTCAGAAAACCACATCTGGGAATTCGGTAAGACTCTGGAGGGGTATCGATCAGAGTCACCAGAGACCACAGAGTTAAAATCCCCTCCAAGAATAAGGAGACCATCGGGGAGCCCCAGCAAAATCCGCCCGAGGTCGGCATAGGTAGTAGCCTGGAGACCCGGGGGGACGTACACATTGACGATTGAAAGCACCTTTCCCCTCTATCCTTTCTCTATCTTCTCCTCTATCCTTTCTCTATCCTCTCTATCCTCCCGGGCGTGGGACAAAGGATGTCAACCGAGCAACGCAAGGGGGGCGGCAGAAGACATCGACAAGCAGAATTTGAAGACTGGCAATCGGACTGACCCCAATAAGACTGGAAGCTGGCAGCGAACCTCCCCTCCCAACCCGGGCGTTTTTCCTTTCTCTTTCCCTCTTCCACCACCCATGTATATTCTATGCTCCATGTAACTATATATTTTTCTACAATAAAAAATTACAGAAATAAAAAAAATTAAAAAAAAGAAAGCACCTTTCCCTCCCACCTCCCCGAAATAGCAGCATATCGACCTCTATCATCAAGGATAACATCATCTATTTCAAGGGGCAGAGAGGATCTAATCAATATGCCCACTCCTCTGGAACCGAAAGTAAATCCAGCATGAGCGACCAATCGGTAACCACGTCTATCCAGGGCCCTGCACGCATTCCCTATCAGATGGGTCTCTTGTAACAAAACAATGTCAGGGGACTGTCGTCGGAGAAACTGGAGAACAACGCCACGTTTTATCTTATCCCCCAGACCATTAACATTCCAGGACCCTATCTGACATTTAAATGAACATTTCGCCTTTGGGTGTCAGCTGTGGGTCTTCTGAGTATGGGAATGGTGTGGAGTGTGCAGCTTGCAGGATGGTAGTGCAGGCAAACGATGGGTTATAGCACATAAGTACGTCTTGTTTGTTTTTTCCTGATATATAAAACACCATGGTCTTCTTTTTTTGATGCGCCAAAGTTTGGGTTGTTGTTGGAAATAAACAATGCTTTGGGTAGGTTGCAACTACAACTTCCCTGAGGCGTTCCAAAGACTTCAAGCCCCACGTCAAGTCTTTGCATGCCATCTCTTGTGCAGGGCGTTGACCAGAATTTGGGACCTCTGTACCTTGTGCCCAAAGACAGCTCGATATAGAAATAGCCTGTGCAGGTCATGGTGCAGATAGGCACACAAGGCATGTCCAGATCTGCCAGTGCATGCCCAGCGACACAAGTAAATGCTCCTAAGTGTGATGTAGCAGCAAAGATACGTAGGCATGAAAAATAGGATTTCAACATGCCAGTAACGTTCCCTTTGGCTTCCCTTGTTCTTGTTTACTGTGTCCTGGGCTCTCGTTACACCCTTGTGCCTTCGTAAATGACTGACTTTAAGGGATGAGTAAACTGAATTTATAGACCTCATATAGTCAACACTCCCATTTACTCAAAGCCACACTTTGCCCCATTTTCCAGCTTGTTCCTCATTTTGTGGGTTCAGGGGTCGGTGCACCTTAGTTGTTGGCATTAGACTTTTTTTTATTTTTATTTCTTTATAGCGCAAACTCGACCCGAAGCTATTGGAGCGCTTTACACGAGCACCAGTTACCTTACACAAGGACACATTCAGTTTTAGGCATGGGGAGATAAAGTGATTTGCGTAGAAGCACAGGATGTTGAGCCAACACCAAGGGGCCCATTAGGATGTCGGGCGGATTGCCCCTGCCAGCCTGGCGGGGGCAATCCGCCCGACATCTGCCTTCGAATTCCCCCGTCCACCGCTTTTCCGCCCCGGTCGCCTTGCGGCCTGGGTGGAAAAGGATTAATATGGTGGCGGTGTCTATTAGACACCGCCAGCCATATTACAATGGGCTTGTGTAGATGCCTTTCCGTGGCGGCATCGGAGAGGCCTGCGGTCTTCACTCACTCTGGGGGCCCCCTGCGGGCCCCCAGAATGAAGGAGAGGTCAGGTCTGCACACGGGGGGGGGGGGTACCTATGGTCCCCCCCTTCAGTTGCATAAACAAAGTGGGAGGCACCGCGCAGTGCCTGCTACTTTGTTTATGCAAATGCATTAATGCATTTATAGCATTGTGGCAGGCGGTGCAGAGAGCACCGCCCGCCACAATGCTATAAATGCAGGATGTGCCCGCCACTGTGGCGGGCACATCCTAATACCCCCCACGGGACCCCCGCCCTAATGGCGGGTTGTCCAGAATTCCGACAGGATGGCGGGCGGACAAAGTCAACCCGTCATCCTAATGAGCCCCCAAGACTCGAACCTGGTTCACTAGCTTCAAAGTCGGAAGCTTTGGCCGTCATGCCACATCCTCTCCCCTTATGCCACATTCTCGACTTTGCATGGATGAAATCCCCCTCCCCGCCTATAGTTTAAACTTGTTGCACAATTGTGTTTGTATGTATGTGCAGAGCAAGGCGTTTTGAATATAAGAAATAAGGAGCAAAGTGGGACAGGCATTGACTTGCAGAGGAGAAATACCAGGAAGAAATCCGTTTACATCTACCGCTCGGCAAGGGTGGAATTTCCACCGAGTGATGTACTACGCCCCAGCTGTTTGGAATTCATTTTCTTCCAGGTTTCTCCAGCATCCCTCGTGACTGGATTCATTTATTCTGGGAGTGTTCTTCATTAATAAACTTTTGGCAATCCAAGTTTTAGTATATCAACAATAAAGTAGGTGGTGCGCTATCACTCAACCCAAAAAGAGTGTATCTGTATAATGCATCATGAAGTAGTATATCCATGGAAAGGTAATAAAACACTGGATGTCATCTCATTGCTTGTTTCATTGTATCCACTCGCTGGAAAACTCAGAAGAGCCTATTATCAAACATATTTTGGAGTATGTAGAGTACGACTTCGGTCATACTTTTTACGTATTCTAGCATGCATTTGTGAATTGGCCCCAAAACATCTGAAATGGGAATAAAACTGGAATATTCATATACAATCAATACCAATAGACAGAGCTGTTCCTATTGTGGGCGATTTACAGAGGCAAGTAAGAGTAAGTAAAAGAGTACTCCTGTAATACCTCTTCCTATACTCTTATATGCCTCTCAAACTTCTTCATCCATCACACTGCAATGTGCTGTGTCCCATAACACAAGAACCACATCTTGAGGGTCCTCACACACAACATGGAAACACTTCTCACACAGACTCAAAATAAAGACAATGATTAAAAATAAGAAGCACTTACCTTACAAAGCTGCAACTCTCTTCCATTGTCGTCTGCTTGGTCCGGAAGCACAAACAGGCTCCCCTAAGCCAATCACAACGCTGCAGTGCAGTGTTGTGATTGGTCTGAATGCCGTGGTTCAGTGCTTAGACAGACAGTGAGAGCCTGTACATGTTCCCCACCAGGCTGTGCGTTACAGCCTGGTGGGGAACATTCTAATATCGCATGACGGTTTGGTCTGCCCAGTACAGCGAGCCAAACCATCATGCGCACTTAGTGCACATATTTCCTCCACCCCCTGCTGGTTGCGTAGACATCCAAGCACCGTCCCCCCCACTGCCCCAAAACCTGCTTCATCAAAAAAACAAAATTATAATAACATTGTGTTGTTATCATTTTATTTTATTTTTCCTTCTTTGCACTGCTAAAAGCAGTAGGGCGATGCGCCTTAGCGGAGGAGTTGCCGTTGCACCATCAGTACATCATGAGTATGATTTGGTATGCCTTTCTCCATATGCAGTTTATGACATAATTCTCTGAGTTTCTTAGGATTTGTGGTAGAGCCTCTCTATCACTTTGTAATCTAAACAAATCCAAATTTGGTGAGTTTGGCCATTTGATTTGGCGTATTCTTGTTTACTGCAAGCCTGGCCGCACATTCTCTGTCCTAGTGGCGTATTGCGCAGCTGGCTTGTTGTCTGCAGCTGATCCAGTTACTTCAGCTGAAATGCATCCTGGCTCCTGTGTGCATCCTTGTCAGGGTCAGAACGGGAAAGAAAAGAGGTCCAGGCATCAAAATAAAAGTGGTCCTCATTAGGGAATCAGATAGCTAAAACAGTGGCCACATTCTACAAGTGGGGTGATTTTGAACTTGTAAAGATGCGCCTGTAGTTGTTTTGAAAAGTATCAATCAATCAATCAATCACAAAATTTGTATAGCGCGCTACTCACCCGTAAGGGTCTCAAGGCGCTGAGGGGAGGGGGCGGGTCGCTACTGCTCGAACAGCCAGGTCTTGAGTTGTTTCCTGAAGGAGAGGTGATCCTGGGTCAGCGGTAGGTGAGTGGGGAGGGAGTTCCATGTCTTGGCTGCCAGGCAGGAGAAGGATCTTCCTCCGACGGTGGATTTCCGAATTCTTGGGACGGAGGCGAGAGCGAGGCTGGCGGATCGGAGCTGGCGTGTGGGTATGAGAAGCTGCATGCAATGTTTCTGGTAACATCATGAAAATCAACAGCAAACACCGTCCCACAGTCCCACCAGACAGGACCACAAACATCCCCCAAAAAATCCCACACACTGACCTGTCAGCAGAGCCCTATGGGCACTGCCAGGTTGCCTTATTGACCCGTCTGATGCTGATCCTTGTTTCTAGCTATGCGCAGCTTTGTTTGTTCTCTTGATATTTTTTAATTGCTTCTCACGACCTTTTCCCTAATGGCATGAGTATGTCTGTGTGTTGTGTGAACATATTGAGGGATCTTTTGCCAGACAAACTGGATAACACTCTTCTTATCTACTTGGGTGCTTGACGTTATGTGCAGTTTGACTCCTGTGTAATTGACACAGCAGGAGCTGGGCAGCTATGCCAGCACAATTTACTTATGCATTTCTGCACTCATATCTAGTGCGGCCCATTCAGTTCCGGAACTGATCCAAATAGGCAGTAATGGGGCCAACCTCCTGGAAGGGCACCAGGACCTAAATGCAGATATAGTGGTATATTTACAAGGAGCTAGCGCCGCTGCAGTGTCATTTGTTTTTATGCTGCAGCGGCGCAATCGGTGCACCACACTGTTCTATATTTACAAACTGATGTATTGGTCCCAATGCGTCCGTTTGTAGAGGCCTGTGTCACATTATATCTGAGTCAGGTATAATGTATGCCAGGGCCGGACTGGGAACCAAAACCGGCCCTGGCAAAGTGCTCGGCTGGCCCCCCAGGGGGAGATTGGGAATGCGAACAAGCTCTTTGCCGGGGCTGGTTTTCGGGCGATTTTGTTACAGAGCCGCAAAAACGGCCCTGTAACAAAAACGGCCCCCACCCTTGCGGCGCACCGGGGGATTGCCCGGTGCCCGCAATGGCCAGTCCGGCCCTGCCTGGTTAGGCATTCTCACGTTAAAAGCCACGCAGCACTAAGGCAGTAACATTTACAACTTTCCACTACGTCACTCTATGACTTAACTGTGTCAAAATCCCTATGACTTCTCAAACCAGGCGCTAGGGTTCACACAGGGCTTTTAACATGTGACTCGCCTCTATGTTCTGACTTATTGCTGGAGTTGCATCAGTCTTACATTCAACTCACTTTAGCGCCAGAAGATGTGTCAGAATTTCTGATGGATCCATGAATCCCTGCGTCATGGAGCACTGTACTGTAAATACAGCGCATCCATGGCATCGTTAGGGCCTTTGCGGCACACACAAGAAATCTGGCACATCAATGCCGATGTGTCAGTACTTGTAAATATGCGCCACAGTGTTTAGTCACTTAGATACCCCTGGAGCTAAGTTTTTAGTGTTTAATTAAGAAGATTGGGAAGTGGTCATCTAACTGTATTTGTTATTAACCAGTACTTGAATGATACATAGTTTGACTTTTGTATGGCATTAAATACCCTTTCTGTATTCCAGATTTGTCTTCCCAAGCGTTTGCAGTGTAGACCAGCAAAATAATTGGAAAAGCTCTCTAGCCTTAAATATTAAACACTGATTCACAAACTCCACTTTGTAGGGCGTTTTGTGGTACAATAAAGTGTAAGTTTTGCTTATACTTATATGAGCTGAGTATTCACCCCTAACTGCGTCTGGAGTCTCTGCTCATGTACCTATAGATTTTGGAAGTAATTGAGGGAGGGACACAGGAGCGATTGGGAAAAGGCGCAGACTTCCTACAAAAGGGGATGGGATCAGGGAGGAGTAGTAGGAGTTGAGGCTGGGTCACTGAAGGGTTAAACAAGGGATGTCACCCACCCACTTAAGACTAAGCCAGTGTGATTATTGTAGGCTGGAGACTATAATTTACACTTTTGTAGTAAGTTTGCACTTGGAGTTTGTGAATACAGAAAGTAGTAAACTTACCACAAAGTGTAAACTTACCTTTGTGAATCAGACCTGCAGATTATGCGCCCACATCTGGATATAGATGACAAAGCCACCAAACCCAGCATAGGAGCAGACAATGCCATCAAAAAGTAATCACAGGTTGAATTAAACTACAGTGTGTGGTTGTAACCTTAGAGCCATGCGAAAAGCCCTCGGATTGCCGAGAGCACTGTCAGCCCAGTCCATCGACACAATGCGAGTAGACAAATGCCAACAACATACGTCTAAAGTGGCAGAAAGGAGGAACTTCACAGGAGAGTTCAATCAAAAATGGAGCATCCATATGAAAAGGACTTTAATGGACTCACCAGCTGTCTCTGTAACTGCTAAGCACTTGCTAGAGTCAAACACCCCTTTCAGCTTCTATGGCTTTGTTTCTGAGGGCAAGGATACTGATATTTTCCCATACTGATGTCAAAGAGTAGTTGATTTACTTTGCTTTTACCTATGATTGCAAGTTTCTATGTGCCCTTCAAATGTGGTTGGTGGGATAGAGCTGTTGTGCCCCCTGGTATTGGACTGGTGCTCTGCACCTGGTCAGCCCTCTTCGGCCCTTCCTGATTTATATTCAAAAGACTGTTGCCCAGTGCATAATTATTTTATCACATTCATTTCAAGCACATGATAAGAAAGGTGACTGTTTGGCTGCTCTCTGTAATGGAAATGGATAAAAAGGGTTCGCTTTACTCAGCTGCACGTCACTTGTAAAAACCAGCAGTATGGATTCTAGAACATCCATTTGTTTGTTGATGTTTGGTTGGATGTTGAAACCTAAAGTGACGCCATGCACTGGCTTCTAGACTCTTTTGAGCAGAACCAACAAAAACGAGCTGTTGTACTGTTTGCTGTTTAAATAAATGTGTGTGGTTTATTTTTAACATAAATGACCTGTGAAAAGTTATGTCTGCCAACAGACACGTCGAACCTTCTGGACTGTGAGCTTCGTCACAAAAACACACCACCAATCTTGCAGAGCTGTATCAACATATATGTTCTCACGTTTTTTGCTTGCTTGACTGTTTCCACTATTGATGCAAAGAAATTATGACGCATCTTCGACCTGCTGCCACAGGACTTACTTCTTTTTTTTCCTTCCAGCTAGACGTTTCCAGATCGATTACGGTTCGAACCCTTGTGCAAGGGCGGTGAGTAGTAAGCCAGACTCCTCAGTCACCCAGTATGTCATAGTGTTCCCAAGAGGGACTCAGGTTTCCTACAAGCGATGGAGCAGGACAGCGAGTTGTAATTAGAGGTAGGGGCAGTCATCCAAGTCCGCCCTCATTTTGGCCTGCACGCCGCGGCTGGTTGCTTGACTTTTCCTGCAGGGTACCAGGGTACAAGGATTGCTTTACCATGTGCTGTGTCAGTTCCCCAGGATATTACGCAGCGACAAGCTTACTTCGTGTTTACCTACTGTGGAGCGGCATCTCGTCTAGCAGACATAACAGCTAAGGCGGGGGACACTTGCATGCCAGGTGTCAAGTTAGAGTAGAATCAATCTCAGCTGTTCATGTTGGCCAACAGCAGCACATCCATCAGCGGGCGCCATGGGTCTTGAGCTCAGGGAGCGGAACCTGGATGGACGTAGGCGTCACGGCAACAGCTGACGGTAGATAGCTTGTATGCAGACTCTTCTATGACTTTCCCAAGCAGTTGCAGTAATTTCAGAATTGAATTACCTGCTGGTTGAGTCATTGAAGGAAAGAACCCTATTGCAGCTGGAAGGCAACAGCGGTGTATACTACCTGCTGTATAACAGGACTTTTCCATCATGCTTTGCTTTCAATGGAGCTCCCAACATTCCAATGTTCTAATAAACATTTGATCATGCTGTTTAGCTGAAAAACATGTGGGGCTCATTGAAAGAGCTTGAGCCTGTTTGCCATGTTGACTATGAAATTCTCAGTTTAAAGTTTGCAGGTTATTTTCCATTTCAATTTATTGGGAAGGATTCAAAATCAGATTTTGGTGCTTGCTTTGCTATAAAACATTAAATGGCTGTGCAATGATAGGACTACCTATTGTATTTCCATAGATTTAAATTTGGTCCATTTGCTGCTCAATACTCTTAATGTAAAATTAGCCCTCCTTAAAGATCTTAAGCTAGAAGATTGAATGCTCATCACACCTATAGTGCTTGACAATATGTTTGCTGGAATTAGCATGATATTATTTATTTTTCTCCATAGTTTTATATAGCTTTAACTTGATCCTGAATGTATCAGCTTTACATGAGCACCAGTTGCGTTACACAAGGTCACGTAGGCACGGGGATATTAAGTGATTTGCCCAGAATCACAGGAGGTTGAGCGTCATTGCTGAGCCTCTAACCCGGTTCCCCAGATTCGAGATCGACCGCCCTAGCCGTTAGGCTACATCCTCTCCCCAACATTATAACTACAACAACAATACCTATCCTGACATTAGTTGCTTGTAATATTGGTCATACTTTGGAACCCTGTTGCAAGACCAACTTCCAACATGCCCCGGGCAGTGCAGTCGAATATCCAGGAGGGCTAAGAACACAATAGCTGTAGCACACATCCCGGGCCAGCCCTACTCACCGTAGTACAACATCCCCAACTTGAGATAAGATTTCAAAGCAAACCAATCCAGAGTTTTCCTGTTTTTTGTTTCTGATGCTGAGGTGTATACTCTATTTGTGGCCAAGCATAACTCTGCTCCACCACTGACCTGGATGGTTAGCCTGTCCCTCTCATTGACCTCATATGATTGCCAAATGCGGCACCCCAAAAACCATCATGGATTCCACAAAATTCTTGTTACCCTGAGAGGTAGATGAACGCCATCACTATAAAAAAAGGGTCAACCATTAGGCACTGTGTTCAGTAAAGCTGTGTTCAGAAGCCGCATTATGCAACTGTTTGTGCGTCCCACTGATTCATTACGTCTCCTTGAGAGATGACCAACTGACCAAACCTCTACACCCCTTGTGGAATAAATAATATGGGACTAGCCAACGATATTCCCTAGGAACCACCAGTTGCAGCAAGCCATCTAGACAAAAACCCCATCTGCCATTCCATAGAAATTGTAGGGCTGTCTCAGCTGCCTGCCAGCGGAATCAGCCTTGCTTAAACGCTGCTCGCGTTCTTCACACGGAGTGCCCAAAATATCTATACTGTAGCTGTGTGACCTAATGCAAAGAGACAAGAGGAAGTATTGGCTGACCTCCTGGTAAGCATTCAGAAACACAACAAGCTGCTAAAAACTATTTTTCCTGAAGAGCCCAGATGACCAGTTACAACTGGACCCGCCCTGGACCATACAGGTGGCTTCTGCTGGAGTGAGTCTTGATCTTGAACCCCAAGGGCTGTTGGTGAGGCCCTTGGCTGTGTCAATCTGTACTTCTCCCATCAGTCAGTCCCAGCGAGCCAAGTCATACCTTAGACCACGTTTAGGCACACATAAGGGCTTATTTATGAGCCCTTACGTCACTTTTGTGCCACCGGTGCGTCACTTTTTGTGACGCACCAGCAAGGTAGAAAATGCGCCATGTTGTGTCATATTTACAAAGTGAAGCAAACACAAGGAGATGTATCACTTTGTAAACCCCTGCACCACATTATACCTGCGCCAGGTATAATGTATGCAGAGGGGGCGTTTTGACACAAGCAAGCCTCGTAGAAGTGGCGCAGTGAAATCTATGAGATTTGCGTCAATATCTTACGCCTGCCTCACAGTCGTGCCCATGTGAAATGACCCATTGATGGAGTTGTGTCACTTTCGTGACACACTCCAGCAATGCGTCATTTTTGCATCTACAGATAAGTCAGAAATACTGACGTATCTGTAACTCCTTGCGACATGATGCGTCATACTGTATAACGCATCCAGCATGTCGCTAGGAGGGCGAAATGAAAAGTGACGCATTGCTGTTTTCTCGTAGCGATTTGTCACTTTTCATAAATGAGGCCCATAGTGTTCATAGCAGCTGCATTTACATCTCCCTCTTCTTTGAACAGTCTCAGCACTCCTGCTACTGATGTTGTGGCACCTATCCTGAAAGAATGTTAGATGTATTCTCTACTGTCTATTCCCACCAGCTGAGGGCTGGTTAGGAGCATTTGTGCATTTTCTGGCTGAGGGAATAATAGATAAGGTAAGAGGGATACCTGTAAGAGAGACACCTGTGTTGTCAACCAACAGAGAGATGGGAGCAGTGCAAGGTTGCATATGCAAACATTCAGTCAGTGTGGTGGCTGGACACGTATGGACACCACCATAATCACTTGGTCTCCATTTCCTGAATGATTGGTCTTAGAGCATAGTAACATGACCACCAAGTCTCCCTCTAGCCAGGAAATGTGGCTGAGTAACAGCCCATCATGAAAATCTTGTTTGGATCCTTCCACCAGTTCAGCGACCCTGAATGCCCCATAAACTGCAAGGGAAAAGGCTGCTGAAAACAGCAATGCCCCATAACTCAGTGTATAGAACATTCAGGATCTTATTTTGTCAATATGTATGGGGCATTTCTTGTCCGGGGCTGCCTTCTGCAATCTTTTCAAGTCATTTAAAGCTTTCTTGACTAAGACAGAATGTGAATTGTTACAAGCTGCACTTAGCATGGAGAAAAAGACCAATGCAGACATATGAAGAATGCTGTTGAGAGTCCTTTGGCCAGCATATGTTTGAGAAAATCTAGTCAGCTTCTTAAGGAGAATTGCTGCACTTGTGTATGGCATACTCTATGCTAGATAACATTCAAAAGCCCTCTCTTAAGCCCCTTTAGTCTTAAGTGCAAGACTGGCCACAATCAGGTTTGATAGGTCTGGGCTCCAAACATTCCATAGTAGTCCCAGGAAGGGAGTGGTTTGCACCTCTTCCCCTGTATGAAAATGCCGGAAGTCCTGCAACTTCAGACGAGACAATGCATCAGATGTGTTACTCAAAATCCAGATAAGGAGTTATTCTTCAACAAAATATTGGGGCATATTATCAAGGGGGTTTATCTCCGCTTTTTTGTCTTTAAAAGCCAAGAAAGCGGAGATAAAATGATCTCCCTATTACCTATCTGTCGCTAACACCAGTTAGCGACAGCTAGTAGGAGATAGCGACCATCTTGGGCCTCACTTTGCATGTCACAGAAATGTATCACTAATGACATGCAAAGTGGGCGTGCCAAGATGTTAGCGACTGGAAACAGTTGCTAACATCCCTATCTCCTATTACCAACTTTTGGAGATATTCGCGCTAAGCGCGAATATCTCCAAAAGCTAACACCTGCCCTGAGCAGTTCTTAGCCATGTTATCCAATGGGAGGTGGATAACATGGCTAAGAGCATAAGCTCGGTAATGCATGAATATCGCTGACTTTTCAGCGATATTCATGCATTGCGGCCGATTTTTATCGATTTTGCGATATACCTTGGTAATACCAAGGTTTATCTGTGATACAAATCGCCGCAGGTCGGTGATAAATTTGTGTCTCTAACCAAGCAATAGCAATAATTATTGCTATTCCTTGGTAATATGCCCCATTATTCTTTAAGCAGACTAGAGCCATTGTTTTCAACGAACCAAGGGCTTTTTACATTTTGCTTGTTGAAAGTTAATAAACTCGACAACTGACATGCTGTCTGACAAAAAGGTGACCTATTGGCCAGGGAAGTGATCCGCCCAGATATTTAAGGCAACTACTATGGTAACAGTGCTAAAAAAGTGACATACTTTATCAAATGGGAAAATAAACCTCCGATCAAGACTGACCACATCATTGGAGCCTAATATGGCATCAAATCTATCTCTACCCACAGCTTCAGTAAAAAGCCCAAAATCATGACCGGGGCTCAAGCCACACCATTGGCTCACTGAAATTTTCAAGGAATGACAACCAAATCCTCCCATGTTTCAGGCCAGTGGATGGGCAAGTTCTGTGGTGTTTCTCCCCTGACATGGCGTGTGCTGTGGATCGTAATTTAATTTAATTTAATTTAATTTAATTGCAGGTTTATATAGCGCTAGGATCGACTCCCGGAGGAGTATCTCCGCGCTTCGACCGCTGCGAAACCCTTCCTGGCTTCCCTGAGAGATGGTCCCTTAATGGGTATCTCCAGGGTGAGACCAGGCATCCCCGGCGGTCTGGTGGGGCCGTTAGTGAAGATGAGGCAAGCTAATGCCCAGAGTTGCCGAGTGTGATCGCTGATCAGAGTGGGCACCGAGGCGAGAGAATTATCGAGTCCGCTGACCCTGGTCCAGAAACCTGCCGCGTCGGGAATCGAACCCTGGTCCCGGGCCGTCCTCTGCTCTCGGGTCTGCCGCCTCTAACCAGTGAGCCACACTACTTCACATCGTAAGAAGGGACGACCCATTGGGATGATCCACAAGGCAAATTTAAGTTGGCTTATTAAGGCCACCCAATTAACGTGAGCTCAATTGGGTACATGTGTATGCTTTTAACCATGGGTTCATAGTCAGTAAGGACACATGAGACAGGGCTTTACCACGTGGGGGTTCTTGGGGTTCAGGGCTGACTACCTTTTTCTCTAAGTTTCTTAAAAAGTTTGAACTCTGAGTGACCTCCTGTTCAACAGACTGAACTGTTATGATTGAACTTACACGTCCCCTGTGGTCTATATATGTAGTTTTGTTAAAGGCCCAACATGCCCCCCAGTCGCCGGCTGAAAGTTGAATCTGTCCCACAGCCTCACTTTTCTTCAGCACTCATGAATTAATGACCGTCTAGTCTCAGAACAAACTCTTATTGGATGCTTTCTTCACCTTGAAGGCTTTATCATAGTCTTTCCAACATGTTCCTCCAAACGTTTGTAAGCTCCCACTATTTTGCTCAGATAAAAGATGCCTTTTTGAACCCAATTCTGGAGATTTTTCTCGGAGTAAAGGCTGCTAGATCTCAAAACTCTTGCCCCAGTTGATCAGAGTTTCCTCCATCTTGGCCTTTTGTTAAGTTCGGGTTCTTTGGGGACCTCTAAAACTTGCTTGACTACAGTGAGTTCAAAAAGATCTGCACATACACCTTTCTTAATCTTGACCTTAATTTCTTCAGACAAATGTAAACCTAACTGGTCCTGTGGGGCCAACACCTGTTCATGCCCATTAATCATAATGACTACTTCCTCCCCTTTTCCTCCTTTTGAACAATCACCAGTGTTGGACACCGGGTGGGCTGTGGTTGCCACCATGGGTGCAGTTGTGGGGGCTTGAACCCTGGGTAATGCTTGAGGTTGCGATGAGCTGCTCGCTGCCACGGCACTGTTGGGAACACTTTCTGGGGGACATCTCTTTTAGATTATTCACAGCTGCTATTTCGTTTTCCACACTCCCCTGTAATGCTCTTCTCCCCATCTAGAAAGCCATGGCCACTGGTCACTAGGACACTGCTGAAAACTTCACCTGCCCCCTGGTGAGTAGTGCCTATCTCACCTGGGTAGACTGGTTATATCCTAGCTTAGGGGCCTGGGCTTCCATTGTCTGTAAGCCTGTGGTCTTCGCCCCATTTATCCACCATATGCTCCCAATTTGCCCACTTAGGCAGAGGGGGAAACTCCACCTCTGGTAGGACACCCTTTTGTCTGGGAAGTTCCTCTGAACCTCTACTATTATAAGATGTGGGTTCTGGGCTAAATATTGCTTCTGGGCAAGGTTCCACTTTAGTTGGGAGGACCTGTGAGGGGCGAAGTAGAGCTACCAATGCCTCAACAGAGCCCAGGAGTCCCATCACCACAGCCATGTCTAAATCACGTTCTCCTCATTTCCTTTTCATTTGTTTTCAGGGTACTCAGCTAGTCTTAAATAATTCCAGCAACAAGCAATGTGCAACGTTGATTTAATCCAACCCCACCAACATTGTAATAAATTGCTCCCAATAGCAACCATCTAATAAATTGTCTCAACGGTGAAATGAATTGCATGAGATCAGTATTTGAATAATGCATGTTATAAATGTCAATTAGAGAGCAACACGGTCTAAACAACTCCCTCTATGTTAATCAATTGATTGGTTAGCCTCCTGTCCCCACCAGTGCTTAATTTGTAAAAGTATGAGAGTGGAGCCCAAATCTCTGCTGAGAAGCACGTACACGGTGCTACTAAATGTTGACGCGCTAGGTGGTTTGCAATGCAACTCATGCCTCTTTAATCCACTATCAGATACTGTGTTCCACGTTATCTCACCACTGTCAGTCTTTGCTCTCTTCCTTTGTGACGTTTTTTCCATCTTTCTCTTCCTCCTTCTTTGCCCTTTGTGTGTTTTCCCTCTTTTGCTCTGGGTAAACGTCTGATGAGGAATAATACATGCCGGTCTCCAAAAATTAGTGTTGGTGGCCCCCATTGGCAACCACCAGCTCAAATTAAGCACTGGCCCGCACATACATTTGCACCCACTATTGTAACAAGTATTTGACAAACATAGAAAGCCAGTTTACTCAATACTAAATTCCTGCAGTAAAGCCGGCTATGGCTCCTCTCATTGCCACGCCACAACCAACCACAAACCGAAAGGCAGAGCCAGCCCCGCTGCAGCAGTTAAAGAGGGCAATTCAATGCAAATAGTTCTGCAACGCTGCCACTGCCACTGCCACTGCTTTTCCCAGGACACAAAAACAATCACTGAAATCAGGTAAACACTGTCTCCTCCTCACTCCTGCGGCTGCTACCCAGCGTAGCCTTGGCTGACCTCAAGCCTTACAGCTGGTCCCGTCAATCCTTGGCGACAGCGCTGGACCAGACCTTTGCAGCAAAAATAGCCTCAGTTATGGTGCCTGCAACTCACTGCCGCCATTGAGATCCAGAAAAAGAATGTGATATAGGAGGCGGACAGACCAGGGGAACAGCTGGGCAACTACAGGTGAGGGAGGCCTGGCATGGCAATGGTTGTGTTGGCGGCAAACAAGGAAAAGTAGTGGAGTCCCCTACTGCTCCTCTGTTAAAACAGCCATTTTAATGCTCCTACACCCATTCAGGCCACCCTACTATCCCATAGCAGCCAATGGGTGCTGACTGCGCTTTTCTTGGCAACCGGGTAAAGCATGCGGAAAGAAATAACATTGGCGGTAGTCATTCAGCATTTCTCTTCCAGGTCAGGTGCAGACCCACCTTTACGTTGGGGGCCTGCAATGATGGTGAAATTCCTTTGGTTCATTGACTGAAATACTGCAGTCCAATCCCACAACTGACCTCAAATTGCCTTTCTATTAGGCCCTTCTAAATCCTATTATGTCCGCTTGGGCCAGGCCGGGTCTGCCATTTTTTGTCCGTTGCTTGCCGTCATGATCCAGCCCCATCCAATCCAACATTTATATGCTTGATTTCGGCAATTTTCTGTCTGGTTGATCCTTGTTGGGTATGCTGGTTCCATGGAAGGCATTACAGCTTGCTGTTCTGCTGCATCATTTCTAAATCCCCCCAAAATGTTTTTGGTGATGCTAGCCCATTCTGCTGGTAAAATCAATTTTTTGGCACTGAGCAGGCATTTTGATAGCCGAGAGATGGTTCGGTTGTAAAATAGGATTGTGTTCTGAGTTTGCCTGATGTACTGTATTGGTCTTTGATATTCATTCATGAGGTGAGTAATTTGCATGTAAAACTATCCATCAGAAGAATAAGTTACTTACTGGTGGCAATAATCTTTCTGGTGGCTACAATATCTACCTGTAGATTCCTCACTGAACTACCATCTTCCTCATTCTGAGGAGAAGTCCTGAACATTTAATAAGGCTCCAAAATAGTTTCTGAACTATATTGCTACCATTTTCATCAGTTGTATCTTTGCCTCTAAGGCTACAGAAAATAGAATGGGATCTGACATCAGAGAACCAGTGTGAGGCCATGCAAGGCTCCTTGATGTTGCATCTCGAAAGATAACAGAATTGAGTTGGAGCTGTGGTGCCACTGCGGGGAACGGGATTTTGATATCAATTTATGATTATGATAAATTTAATAAAGAATCCCATTCATCTATTTTGGACCGCTATTATCTGTCATTGAGGAAAGGACCACCCCCGCATTGGTTAGACAAACCCCATTAACTGACGCCACTCTGAAGAACCACTTACAACTGATGAAGTTTCAAAAGTTTATATAAAGATTAATTTGAATACGATACAATCCACTCAGGATAAAATCTCAAAAGAATACAAAATACAAAATCGATTACAACATCAGCTGCTTAAGCTTCGATGTGAAGTGGTTCCTTCTGCGTCATCTGCAGTAAGATAAAACATATCATCAAGTTAATCTGTCCCTACTCTATGCTATGTGACAACCCTACTTCGCAAGTTTTCTTCCCTAAAAAGGTGTCAGCAGTTTGACTTCCAAAGAAGTTCAAACTCTCTTTAGCCTCTAAAGGAAATCTTAAGTTTCAGAAGCAGTACCCTATCTGCCTACCCATCCGCTCTCTAAGGGTCCTCGGCCTACTGCTCCCTTGCGCTATGATGTCTCAGCGCATCTGCTCAAGGCATCTACCCTTCGCCCTTGCTCTGAGCAATTCGTCTCGCTGTTCCTAACCTCCCAATTGCCAATTGCTACCTCCTCCCCGGGGTGCTGTCCCTAAAATACACAATCACGGTGTGGGTGGAACGCCCCTTGACGCCCACCACGGACTTTCCCCGATGATGTCAACTTCCTGCTTCTTCCATTGGTCCACTCTTCGCGTCGTCCGTTAAGTTGACCCTTCTCCTTTGGATGTCATCTTCATCATTTCATCGTCGACATTTATCGATTCTTTCAGATCATGTAACATAGAAACTTAGACAAGGCCTTAACTTTATGTCTCTTAACTTGACCCTGCTAGGTCCTGTGAATGGTCTTGTCAAAACATAGTCCACCTCAAAAGTGTCTCTCCTCACGTTCGAGCAATAAGCTCCGTCCGGCATTGTCACCTTAAATCTAACAAGTGCTAGACTTCTCGGCTCTCATGTCCACATCAAGCTATTTACGACCTTCACAAGACCACTAAATTACATTTCATGCGACTCTGCTCCTTCGAATTCTTGACCAGTTAGGTTGCGTACACAAATGACCTAACTCTTCTAGCCTTCCTACAAAAGCCCTCTACACAGTATAACCTTTGGCATACATTTAGATATATTCGTATTTCAGCAAAGCTTTAGTTATACTTAAACATTCTACAAATTATATACTACGTCAAATACATGAAATACATTGAGTACGACTACATAGAATATAAACTATACATTTTCCTTGGTTACATCTTTATGTGAGTTCTCTTATACATTTATCCACGTTTCTCAACGTTTACGCCTTTCCATGTTACATTTCTCTCGCCGCTTTTCCCAATGCAAAGTTACACATTTAAAGTTGCACACGTACACGAATTCTACTGTGCACGTTCTACATTTCATATGCATTTCTACACATTTCTATACATTTACCCTTTATGTATACGGGTCTTCTAAACCTAATGCATTTTATACGTATGAATACATTTACATTTCCTATATCATGTTATCACATTCATTGGCCTTTATGTTATATTTGCCAACTTTACATTACGATGTGCGTTTCATTCCCACTTTATAACATACACGTCTAAATATGGCTACTGTATACCTTTCGTTCAAATTGCGCTCTCTCAGTTCCCCCCTTTGATGACTTTTAGGAGTCATCACTAAAAGCAATTTGAACACGTCCATTATATAGAACTAGTTGCATCAGTTCCCCTTTTTATCGACTCAAGTGTTCTCAGACTTTTATACTGTTGATCTTGTAGAACAGCTAGTCTCCTTTCTTGTTCTCTCATCGATCTTTGTAACTGGTTCGACCTATACCATTTATACAATTTTACTAATCCCAATAGTGTAATTATACAAATTAATACTATTAATACAGGCTTTAATATGTACCAAACTATACTTTTGCCTAGATTAGTAAACCAACTTCCAACCTTTCCCACTCCATTTCCTACTTTTTCCCAAACATTTACTTTTGATAAATCTTCAATTTCTTGATGAATCTGTGTAATGTTCTGAATGACTTTTTCAAGTGGTTTTGAATTATCAGGAATATAAGTACAACATTCCTGAACTTTCAAAGCTTTACAAACTCCGCCTTCCTTTGCTAATATTACATCTAAAGCAAGTCTGTTTTGTAAAACCATTGCTCTAATCGACTGCATTTCACCCTCTACTAACATTAATGATCTTGCAGTGCTGGCAGACAATCTATCCACGACTGTCGCTAACCTTCTAATCTTAACATCATTAAGAATCAAACCTAACAATGGAAACATCGCTCCAAATACATCTCCTACTACTTCTGCATCTCCTACTTCCCTTTTCGTTCTCCTCGAAGCCTTTCCTTCTATTATCGTCAAATCCTTTGCATGATATATTTTGGGGAAGACAATTGCCAAGTAACACGAACCATACCAATTATCTGGAAGTTTTACATAGGCATTTCTCCCACATACAAAATACACATTCGGAATAGCTTGCATCCCTTTCATAAAATCCTTTGTGTAGTACTCCAGTCTAAAAGAGTGCTCACAACTAACTTCACCTACAAATTCACTCTCATAATACGTTTTGCTTCGAGTTAAACATAACTTTCCTTTCTGCGTTCTATCCAATGCTATTTGACCATTACTACCTTTCTTTTTGTGTGCTTTCTCTTCTTCTGTCCAGTCTGTTTTCCACTGTCCTGACATTTTTAGAATTTTCTGCCGTCTGCATCGATCATCTACTTGTGCTATAAACCTTTTCTCTACTTCTGATACTTTGCAAGTCAGATTATTTCTACGTGCATATGATGTATCTAATGTGTCCCAAGGAAGAAAGAATTTAGCCAGTCTATCTTCCTTTTTGTAGTAGTCCCACTTATTCATTTGCTTATAATTCGGAACTTCAGGCAGTACCGAATCATAATTTGAAAAGTAGTACTCAAATCCTTCTCTACCATAAAATATACTAAGCAGTAAACTACATGTTATCCCATAAGTCAATGGGAGATGGTGATACCTAATGCCTTCATCTACAGAAGCCGGCAATTGCATACAAACGTAGCAATCTTTGGCCTCCATGGCATCGATATATTCGTACAATAATTTGGCATATGCATTTGACCTAAAGTTTCCCTGTGACTCGTCTATGTGTAATCTACGAGCTTCATCTGCAAGTAACGCCTTTTCACGTGTAACAGTGCTCTCCTCCTTCTTTCCCACAAGAGCAGGTTTCAAGGTCGTTACAATTTTTACATTTGCTATTCTTTTATCGTTTTCATGTCCTGTCATGTAAGATATTGTTACTACTATGATTATGAGGAATATCACTATTGCTATAAGTGTACCTACTATACATCTAGCTTTTCTGTTTGGGTTGCCGTTCTCCATGTTATCAAAACAGCGTACCTCGTTCTCTAGCAAAGTTCTCTTTCCAGTCTTTGATTGCTTGTTTGCTTCCACAGTCTTTTAAAGTGCTTTTCAACAGGTATCTTTTCACCACAATGTCTTTTTCTCTTCTTAGCAGCAGACAACCCTAGCCCTTCTCCGTCCTCTAAATGTAATCCCTAATTTTATTCTTCTTTCCACTCGGCGCTAGGTTATCTTCTTCTTTATGACCTACGTACAAAGTCTTTTATGCATCAACAATTATTTTCGGACCTGCAGCTTTCACAACAATAATTAACAGTTCAAAACGAATAACTTTTTCTTCTTCCTCTGTCATTTGCCGACCAACTGTTGGAAATTGTAGTCTTTTTAACACTAAATCTTGAATTTTACTCAAACGTGGGGGTCGGGGAAGTGTGAAAGTCAGTAACCCCTCAGTCTCAAGCCCAGGCGCCAACATCCATATCTCCACTGTCACGACTGGATCGAGAGTGGTTACTTTCACACTCTTCACTCTCCCAGATTTCTGTCCCCAATACATCTGCTAGATAAGTCCACTCTGGGGTGGCGTACCTTCTGCAGGGCACACGTACCCTTCTCGATCTTCGTGGACTCTCAGTTCCAGAATCTGTCGTCTCGTCCTCCTGATCCGATTCCTCAGCGATCGGGGCAAGAGTTCTTTCCTTTTTCCTTTCCGAACTTGGCCTTTTCCTTCTCTCCGGCCAACTGGCTTCTTCACTCTTTGTCTTTCCGCTCCTTGTTCCAGGAACTGTCTCTTGTTCACTCTCAACTTGTTCGATATCTGTGTCGGATTCCCAATTACTTTCTTCTCCTGAGGCAACTTCGGTCCCACTCGTGTCCTGACCTTCGTCGCCCTGTTCCAACCCAGTTTCGGCTTCTTCAATCACCTCCACAGCTTGGCTTTCCCCCTCTATGGCTTCTCCGCTTCCCGCCGGATTCTCATCCGAGAGAGGAGCTGTGTCTTCTGGAGGTGTTGGCACTCTTCGGGTGTGTGAGGCATGTATCCAGTTCGGCAGCCCTCCACACTTCACTGCGGTATTCGTTACAAGTATGACTTGAAACGGTCCTCGCCAACGCACATCTAAGCAGTTCTTCCTGACATGTTTCTTCACCAGGACCCAGTCTCCTGGACTCAGATCATGGCACAAATCCTGTACTGATGGAACCTCTGCAGCCTGGACCTGGAGGGACACAGAATTTACGGCATCAGAAAGTCCCTTACAGTAGTCCAAGATCAAATCGTCTGTGATGTTCACTAGCGCTGCAGTCGGAACCGATGGCAACCTCATAGCTCTCCCCATTAGCACTTCATGTGGAGAGAGGCCTGTTCTTCTATCTGGTGTGCTACGTATACTCATGAGAACTACTGGAAGTGCGTCTGGCCAACTCAGGGATGTCGACGAACAAACTTTAGCCAGTCTGGACTTGATAGTACTGTTAATTTGCTCTACGATCCCTGAAGCTTCCGGTCGATAGCTGCAGTGTAACTTCTGATCGATATTTAAAGCTGAACACAGCATCTTCACTACTTCGCTATTGAAATGAGTTCCTCTGTCCGATTCCAAAGAGGATGGCACCCCAAACCTCGGTATCAACTCTCTAAGTAATAACTTTGCTACTGTAAGTGTATCGCACCTACGTGTAGGGTAAGCCTCAACCCATCTTGAAAATATACAAACAATCACTAGCACATATCGGAGTCTGTTGCATGGAGGCATTTCTATGAAGTCAATCTGCATCCTATTGAAAGGCCCCCCAGACCTTCCTATGTGACTCAAGGTAACTGGTGTTCTTTTACCCACATTTAGTTGCTGACAGATTGTACATCGCTGACACACTGCTTCTGCCGCTACTCTAAATTTAGGGTTAAACCACGTTTGTCTGAATACTCTCACCATAGCATCTCTTCCTATGTGTGCTGATCCATGCAATTTCCTTGCCATGGGACTAATGAGTTCATTTGGTAATACTGCCCTTCCGTCGGCAGACACCCAAAAATTCATTTCACTTTTCTCGCACCCAGCTGTTTCCCAGCCCTTTTTCTCCTCATCTGGTGCGTTTTCCTGTACTGCTCTCAATTCATCCCACGTATCTACAGTGTCTAACAACATGGTCAATTCAGTCATTTCCTGGATTCCCCCCACTTTTGCATCAGTGTGAGAATATCCCTGCTCTGCGCAGTAACGCGCTACCTCATCAGCATATTTATTTCCTAGTGATACAAAATCCGTATTCTTTGTATGAGCTGCACATTTGACCACAGCTATGGCCAAAGGTTTTTGCAAAGCCTCTAACAGTAGTTTCACGAATTCTCCATTCCTAATAGGAGAACCCGAGGAAGTCATGTAACCTCTTTGAGACCACAACTGCCCGTAATCATGAACTACGCCAAATCCATACTGACTATCGGTGTATATGGTGACTCGAAGTCTTTCGCCTGCTAAGCAAGCACGAGTCAAAGCCACAATTTCAGCTACCTGTGCGGAGCGTACTCCTTCCAGGCAAGCGGCTTCTATAGCTCTGGTAATCGTGCAAACTGCATAAGCTGCTCTCAGCTGACCGACATCGTTTCTTACGCATGAACCATCAACGAAGAAAATTTCGTCTGGGTCTGTCAATGGCTCATCTACGATATCAGGTCTCGGTTTGGTACATAGTTCAGTCACATCGAGGCAGTCATGTTCTGTACAGTTTTCATCTTCCACTTCATTCGGAAGTGGCATCAAAGTTGCGGGATTCAAGACAGAGCATCTCTTTAGGGTCACATTCTCGGCAGCCAGTATGACCTGCTCGTAGCGTGTGAGCCTGCTATTCGTCAGATGCTGAGTCTTAGTCCTTGTCATTAACAGTTCTACAGAATGTGGTACATACACCTCTAATGGATGACCCATAACTACACTTTCAGACCTTTCAATGCTGACACCCGTTGCAGCTACGGATTTGAGACATCCGGGCAACGCTGCGGCTACTGGATCTAATGTAGCCGAAAAGTACGCCACTGGCCTGCGCGCATCTCCATGGACCTGTGCTAATACCGCTAAAGCGCATCCCTCTCTCTCGCAGCAGTAAAGCAAAAAAGGTTTTTTATAATCTGGCATTCCTAAAGCCGGGGCGCGACATAAGTCCTCCCTCAGCTGCAAAAACGCCATCAAACAATCTTTGTCCCATGGTACCGGATCACTTACTCCTTTGTGCGTCAGTTGTAATAACGGTTTTGCCTTCAGCGAAAAGTTTGCTATCCACTGTCGACAATAACCGACCATGCCTAGGAACATCCTGACTTCTCTTTGTGTTGTAGGCGCGTTCATTTTCATAATCGCCTCTATTCTGTCTGGAGACACCTTCCGCTTTCCCTTTTCAATCCTATGGCCCAAGTATTGCACCTCAGTCTTACAATATTGCAATTTACTTGGAGACACCTTGTGTCCGTTTTCAGCCAAGTGATTTAACAAGGTGATGGTGTCTTCTTTGCAAGCTTCCTCAGTTTCTGACGCAACAAGGAGGTCGTCTATGTACTGGACTAGAACTGAATTCTTGGGCAGTACTAGACTCTCGAGATTTCGTTTCAATAACTGGTTAAAGATCGATGGGCTCTCTGTATACCCCTGAGGGATACGACACCATGTTAAGACGCGATCTTCCAGTTTGAAAGCGAAAAGATATTGGCTCTCCTCATCTAATGGTATCGAAAAGAACGCCTGGCACAAATCTATCACGGTAAACCATTCAGCTTGGAACGGTATCTGAAATAATATCACTGATGGATTCGGTACCACTGGACAACATGAGACAACAATGTTATTAATCTTCCGAAGATCTTGCACTATTCTGTATTTTCCACTAGGTTTCTGCAAACCCATGATCGGGGAGTTACACGGACTTCCCACAATCTCCTTCAGTATTCCCTGCTTAATCATGGATTCGATCACAGGCTTAATCCCTGCAATCGTCTCTGGCGTTAGCTTATACTGTGGTGTTCTTGGATACTCAGCATGGGGTCTTACCAAGATTTTTACCGGTTCCACTCCCTTGATCAATCCTATTTCTTCCCCGGTAAAATCCCATACCTCAGCTGAGACTTTCTCTCTCAAGTCTTGCGGAAGCTCCTCCACTGTCAAAGTAGGATAAAGTTCCACACATTCCCTTGAGTTCACAACTTTGAAATCAGCGTCCTCATCATTGGTCTGCACTTCTACTCCCTCAGGTGTGCAATGTATCGTGCAATTCAGTTTGCACAGCAAATCTCTCCCTAATAAGCACACAGGACTAGAATCGCAGATCACGAACTGATGTTCGTCACTGTAATTCCCTATCCTTACCGACACTGGTTCGGTCAGAGGATTCGTCATCCTCTTGTTTGCAACTCCTACCACCTGAACCATTTCTCCTGATATTGGCAGACCCGGGACTACCGCCGATCTCAACGTGGATCGAGTGGCCCCTGTATCCACCAAAAAGGTCGTAGGACATCCCGCTATTTCAGCCTCTACGTATGGTCCTCTCTGATCTACTTCCAAGGCGGCCCCTAGAGTACAGTCTTCGTCCCTACTCGCCCGCTGCCCTGTAAGAGGATCAACGTAGTAACATTCCTCTCCTCCTACAAACAATGGCATCTGTCTGTAGGTTTTTCCTCCGTTCGTGATGCGAGGTGGTTGAGGAAACGGGGCTCGAGGAGTCTGAGTCCCCCCTTTGACAAATTTGCCCTTCGGGGCTGTGGCTCCCTTAACCACGTTGTTCTGAACCTCTTCCTCCTCCTGCTCTAATTCCCCTGACTCAACATTGTAAGGACACTCGCGTCGCCAGTGTCCCACCTCATTACACTGATGGCATCTCGTCGTCTTTTTCAGTGTCGCGATATCCATTCTCGGTCTCGGTCTTTCTTCCTCGTCTCTGCTCTGATTATTCTGTTTCTTTGCCTGCGTTCCTGTTCCCTGCTGCCGCGGTTTATCCTTTCCGGCAGCTTGCATTTGCACTAGCATTAACTTCTCTTTAAGCTTCTTCGCCTTCGAGTCTATCTCGTCACTACAGTACCTTGCATACCTCAAAATCTCGTCTAAAGGTTTGTTCTGCCAACAGATCAGATGCTGTTGGATCATTAGGCATATTTCTGGTCTTAATCCTAAAACAAACTTTGAAACAAATTGTCCTATGTCCTTGGGATCCATCACATCTAACCCGCTGTACTGCTTGAATGCTTTCAGCAATCTCTCGTAAAACTCATGCACTGTCTCTTTCGGCTCCTGAGTAGTTCGATCTATCTTTACCCAGTCTATGTCTTGTACCGGCACTTTCTCTTTTAACCACGCTATTACCCTCTCGTACTTTTCCATGACTCTATGAGATGGACCATTCGTCCTGGCCTCTCTCGTTGGCTCACAAGTGGGCCAGTCAACACTAAGCTTGCACGCTGTCCACAAATCTCCGGGTACTACGATGTCGAATAGTGTATTCAAATCGACCCACAGTACCTTTGAGATCTTCACAAATCTTTCTACCTGCTTATACCATTCGACAGGATTATCTCTAAGCTTTGGGAAGGAATTGGTGAATGCCGCCAAATCCCCCCTAGTCCAAGGCACATGGACGTAGCTTCCATTCGCGATTTCCCGCAAAGGGAAGGCTTCCATTCGCATCAAATCTGTGTCCTGGGAGCCCTCAAGTACACTCCGTCTAACAGAGCCCTTTCTGGACCATCTTTCCTCCCATCTATCTAGATCTCTCCATATTCTGATGCTTACGATCAATTCCCTTATGTGTACTTTCAGCGCGATCGTTCTGCGATCATCCAAATCCTGATCTGTGCAAGTCAGCCTGTGGTTACTCTGTAAAGCCTTAGTTCGTGACAGGTCTACCATGTACCTGTTTGCTAAATTAGATAAGTTCTCATGAACTGACCTCGCTCTTCGAGTGATATCTTTGGATAGAAACAATATCTCATCTGGTGTATATGAGTTTAATCTCTCTAGTTGCACTGTACCGTCAATCAATTCATCCAGATCCGCCTTCAAACTCATCACATCAAGCCGTTTCGCTTTTATCTCAGCTTTCAACATTTCAGTTCTATGTTCTTCTCTCATGTCCCTCTCACCTCCACTATGCGCCCTACGCCTGAGCACAGGTGAGTTGTGAGGAGTCATCCTTCCATCTCTTCGTTCCCACCCTTCGAGATCCCAAGCCTTTCCATCTCCACGTGGGGTATGGTGGAATAATGCTCCGTCCCCCAACCCTATGTTCCGATTTTTAGGCTCGGTTTCTCCAGATGTGAGATAGGATCCACCGTTCTGTTCTAACCCATTGTAACTTGCCTGCTGTCTGGTGTCGCTTAATAAACGATAGGGTCCGTCACGAGCCTCCATGTTTCCGTGATCTCTTTCGCGATCACCGGAAGAATGGCGAGACGTTTCGCGACTCCCTATATCTTCGTGACTCCGACCACTATCCCCGGACGCATGTCGAGACGCTTCGCGACTCTCCATATTTCCGTGACTCCAGTGTCTCGCATTCTCACCTGGGGCATGGTGTGTGCACCTGAAGGTATTCCGGTACTCCTGTGTCCTATGTTCCCCTTCACTAAAGGTGACACGAGGCACTCCGCCACACCCTGCACTTCTGTCTTCACACATTAGCCTATTGCTGTTATTGGTAGGACAAGTATCTCTTCTGCTCTCTTGGCTTCCTCCCTCCCACTCGGGGCTGCTTTCGCCAGCTCCACAATGAGAGAGAATCCTGTTATCCTGCTCTCTCCACTCGGATCCCGTTTCTAAACTTTTATTCCGAGCTTCTTCGGCAGCATCCCATTCTCTCAAGTATTCCCTTAATTCCTTATGAGTTTTTGGTTTAGGACCCCTCAAATCCATTGGCCCTCTTCGATCTCCCTGTTCTACTCTGGGACCTGTTGCAGAATCTAATGGGGTACTCCGACTTATTGGTGCTCGTATCTGCCTGTGGGAATTCATTGTAGCATTCCTATTCTCCTCTTCTGCTCTTTCATTGTCCCATCGTGCCTGTTCCTCCTGCTGGACCCCTTCCGGGTTGTAGATTGACACAATAGGGCCTATGGTAACCGGAACCTGCAAGGCATCCGGCAATTGATACGACCTAGCGCATTGCGTCTCTGGCACGTTCTGGACCACAAATCTTCCCACTACTCTCTGTTCAGGACTAACTTGGGGTATTTCTACGGTCTTCGTAGCGTCCCACTCTGATACCGGGATCGACTTATACTCTCCCCACCTAGTTCCGTCCACTTGCGGTAATATGGGACTCGCAAGTTCACCGCTATATGGAGGTGGTTTATCCGTTAACAACCTATCTATCAGATCCTCCTCCGTCTCACTTTCCTCATCTTCCTGTTCTAGAGGTTTCCTTTCTCCCGTAGCCTCTATCATGGTGAACAGTTTGTCCGCTTCTACCTTCTGCACCCTCCATTTCTTAGCTTCTTCGTCCCATTTAGCATCCTGCACTGCCTTTACTGTTCTTCTCACTCTTTCTTGTCGCCTTTTCACGCCCTTTTCGTGTGCAGTTCTAAACCACACCCCAAGAGCTTCAAATTGTGTTGGCCTTGGTAGAGGTTTCATTGAAAGCATTGTCGCCTTCAGTTGGTTCAACACTTCTAATTTAAACGTTCCAAATCTTGGAAACGCTAGTTCTTTTTGCCCTTCAGTTAACCTATGCCACTCGGAAATCCACAGTATGGAATGTAAGCCTACATTTACTGCCATATGATATGCTGGTGTGCCTTCTGGTGGAGCTTCTTCTCCGGCATATAAATTTCTCCTTTTCTTTTTAAAGATTTTCCCTAAACCCTTAAAACACTTCATTTTGTTGACGTACGATATGTTTTACTTATTTGCGTCTAGATAACAACCACCAATCCCTGTGCAACTCTCGCTAATCAGCCTATCCCAACACGGTTCTACGCTGACGTCACTTGTCTCTTCTAAAGCAGCTTCCCTCGTTTCTCGACTCGTCTCACGATTTCACATGCGTTTTCATTCATACATTGAAAAATGACTACTTCCGTCCAAGCGATCACTTTTCTCTGACTGTACGGCCACAGTCTAACTGTAATTGTCACCTCAACTGGCACAGCGTCTTTCCTCTTACGGTCGGACACTTGCCTCAACTGATAGGTTACTTACACACAGTAAACGTACGACCAGCGTCCGCTACTCATTCACTCACACATACGCTCCCCCTATCATCGGTCTGTCGGGAAATCAATGGTACCTCATGACCCCCTTTCAATGGTAGACAAATTACTCTAGGTGTTCGATACACCCGAACCACTTAAGTCCTCTGGACATAAGATTTCATCCAGTTGCGCGCGCTCACAACTTTCCCTCAATCACACTACAGGCATTCAACTCCGCTTGACATTACAACACAGGAACAACATAAAACACCGCAATCTTACAACGCATGACCCTTATACTCACTCTCGACCGACTCTGCTGCTTTTCTCTCGACGCACCATCAGCACCGTCTTCGGCTGCAATTCTTCTTCTGGTCGACGATGACTAGGGACCTTGGGGTAAACTAACCTGGCCTAGGTCGTCTTCCTCAAGAAGATAACCATCATACTCTGCTACCAACTGCGGGGAACGGGATTTTGATATCAATTTATGATTATGATAAATTTAATAAAGAATCCCATTCATCTATTTTGGACCGCTATTATCTGTCATTGAGGAAAGGACCACCCCCGCATTGGTTAGACAAACCCCATTAACTGACGCCACTCTGAAGAACCACTTACAACTGATGAAGTTTCAAAAGTTTATATAAAGATTAATTTGAATACGATACAATCCACTCAGGATAAAATCTCAAAAGAATACAAAATACAAAATCGATTACAACATCAGCTGCTTAAGCTTCGATGTGAAGTGGTTCCTTCTGCGTCATCTGCAGTAAGATAAAACATATCATCAAGTTAATCTGTCCCTACTCTATGCTATGTGACAACCCTACTTCGCAAGTTTTCTTCCCTAAAAAGGTGTCAGCAGTTTGACTTCCAAAGAAGTTCAAACTCTCTTTAGCCTCTAAAGGAAATCTTAAGTTTCAGAAGCAGTACCCTATCTGCCTACCCATCCGCTCTCTAAGGGTCCTCGGCCTACTGCTCCCTTGCGCTATGATGTCTCAGCGCATCTGCTCAAGGCATCTACCCTTCGCCCTTGCTCTGAGCAATTCGTCTCGCTGTTCCTAACCTCCCAATTGCCAATTGCTACCTCCTCCCCGGGGTGCTGTCCCTAAAATACACAATCACGGTGTGGGTGGAACGCCCCTTGACGCCCACCACGGACTTTCCCCGATGATGTCAACTTCCTGCTTCTTCCATTGGTCCACTCTTCGCGTCGTCCGTTAAGTTGACCCTTCTCCTTTGGATGTCATCTTCATCATTTCATCGTCGACATTTATCGATTCTTTCAGATCATGTAACATAGAAACTTAGACAAGGCCTTAACTTTATGTCTCTTAACTTGACCCTGCTAGGTCCTGTGAATGGTCTTGTCAAAACATAGTCCACCTCAAAAGTGTCTCTCCTCACGTTCGAGCAATAAGCTCCGTCCGGCATTGTCACCTTAAATCTAACAAGTGCTAGACTTCTCGGCTCTCATGTCCACATCAAGCTATTTACGACCTTCACAAGACCACTAAATTACATTTCATGCGACTCTGCTCCTTCGAATTCTTGACCAGTTAGGTTGCGTACACAAATGACCTAACTCTTCTAGCCTTCCTACAAAAGCCCTCTACACAGTATAACCTTTGGCATACATTTAGATATATTCGTATTTCAGCAAAGCTTTAGTTATACTTAAACATTCTACAAATTATATACTACGTCAAATACATGAAATACATTGAGTACGACTACATAGAATATAAACTATACATTTTCCTTGGTTACATCTTTATGTGAGTTCTCTTATACATTTATCCACGTTTCTCAACGTTTACGCCTTTCCATGTTACATTTCTCTCGCCGCTTTTCCCAATGCAAAGTTACACATTTAAAGTTGCACACGTACACGAATTCTACTGTGCACGTTCTACATTTCATATGCATTTCTACACATTTCTATACATTTACCCTTTATGTATACGGGTCTTCTAAACCTAATGCATTTTATACGTATGAATACATTTACATTTCCTATATCATGTTATCACATTCATTGGCCTTTATGTTATATTTGCCAACTTTACATTACGATGTGCGTTTCATTCCCACTTTATAACATACACGTCTAAATATGGCTACTGTATACCTTTCGTTCAAATTGCGCTCTCTCACCACCTGAGAGAGCAGGAAAGTCATTTCAACTTTTCTAGATCCACTCTGGTTCCTGAGGAGATTCATTAGGTGATGAATCTTCTGCTAGATAAAATATACACCATATAGATTGTTACTGAAGGTAGGTAAAAAAGCCGCTAGGTAAGAAAGCCTCTGCGCCAACATGGTGCTAAATAAATTCCATCAGGGCTATAAATATATAGTACAATGCCAAATTCCGGTTGGTCAAAGCCCAACGACCCACCCTCAGCCACAGCACACAATGGCATTCAAAAGTGGCTATTGATATGTTAGTTTCCACGTGTGCATCAGACGCAATGGTTCTGCATGTGTTCTTTTTATTTTTCTGTAAGTATTATACTAAATATGCAAAATGGCTGCTAATCCCATGTTTTAAAAATCTCTCTCACATTCTATTGGTGGATGCAGTGAGCAGTATACTTAAATTTAAAAATGTGGAATTGATCATGCGTGTTTGTACTTTCCTACGCTTAGCTACAAGGGCTCGCAAATCAATGTGCAACCCATGAAGTCTATTTGCACCCTGGTTTTAATATTACAAACTTTTATTGTGTCCATGTAACTGTTTTTATTGTGCACTTGCTTTGCTACTTGCTTCACATACCATGAATTTTGATTATGTTATTTAATTGCTGATTGTGATTTTAACCTTGTATGCGCTCTACTTTTATGGATACAGTGTTATCCGAATAAAGTCTTTTGGATTTGGATCTTCATGTGTTCTTTGGCCCATTGTTGTGAGAGCCATCTTTCGTAGACATTACTGTGAATTCTGGGACTTGTAGTAATTCCTGTTGCAAGTAGGAGTCTACTGATCGTTGTCTACAAATAACTATTTGCTTAGAAATGGGGCCAGGTGAAGGTGACCCTTAACAATCAGGGCCACCTACCTCCTTTATGGCTGCAAGCAGCGCGGGCTTCACTGTGGAACGTTGCAATTAGGAACAAGTAGACGGAAAAGTCCTTTGCTTTTGTGGCAATTTTTGTTCCAGCACCGCCCATGCATACTTTAATGGAAATCCACTTGGGATACTCCTATAAATACTTAGGGTTCTTAATTGTACTGAGTATTAGTGAGCAGGCCATCGAACACAGAAGAACAGGGTCCCAAGGATGGAGAGAGAGATAGAGCAATCAACACTTGTTGAAGATACAAAAAGACATGCATCATGGGTGTCTGTTTCCTAAACTGACAGACGTGGCAGGAGTGATATTGTACATACTTTGACCTCCACTGACTTCTCAAAGTTGACTTATTGTCCCAAGCTGGACACAACCACCTCACCTTACTGTGCAGAACACAGCATCAAGCCATATTGGCGAAGCACTGCCAAATTAATAGCACCATCACCACCCCACACTAACATACAGACGAGAAACAAACCAGTTAAACTAGCATGCGCATAACGTGCCCTCGGATGCACAACACTGACTTGAACGACACTACCTGGTTTGTGATGAGGGGCTGCTCTCTAGCCGAGCAAAGGGTAATTAATCCACCAAAAATTGAGAAAAAGCAGGTAGTCCTTCGAGATAATCAAAAATCACGAAGGTCTAGCTCAAACTCACTTTACTTTCACACTGTTCCGAATCATAAGACTGCCCAAACGTTCTACTGACCACACACACCTAAAAAGTAACAACAAATAGACACAATCAAAGGAAGGCATCTCCTCTGGTGCGATGGCCAGATATATAGGGGCGGGGGCTGAGCAAGAGGATGCGCTACGAAGCCCAAACAGTGGCGGTTAGTGCCATACAAATGCCAATAACATAACATAATCTTCCACTCCTCAAAAGATTCTGATTTCTTGATGAGGGACCAGAGGAAGGGGGTGGAGTGAAAATACAGAACATAAATAGGGCTGCAAGGCCTATCAGTGCTTTTTTTCCCCTTTTGCCTGTGCATTCATGACCCAGGATTATGGATGCCAAGGGTAGCGCCACAAGGACCAAAATACAAAGTAGGGGTAGCAGCTGACCAGCCCTAACCAGAATCCATGGCAACAGCCCTCACGGTTCCTCGTGGAACCCTCAAGATTCTGTCCCATCCAGGCCTCTGAGCCTCTGAGCAGCTCAGCTATTACCCGTGACGTACCTGAGAACTTGGAAAAACACGTGTAGGTAGCTGGCATGTGTGAGCTCGGCATGGCATAGGTGCCCGCTAGGCACAGCAGCCCTGCACAAAGTGTGCAGGCTGCAGCACGCCCCGTTCCCACAGTTTGGGCAACACAATCCTCCTTCCCTTGCAGGGTTGGGTTGCAAGGGCTGCTGGGAACAGCCACGCGCTTGCCAAGCATCTTTTTTCCATTTCAATTTCGCCACATCTAAAGCATGACGTAAGATTATGCGCTGCCATCCGAATATTGTTTTATCTGCTTGACAAAAACGGTTAGCTATCGTTCCAGCACATTAAAAGTAATTACAAAAAAAGTATTTCAAAACAGAGTTATTACAAACAATACGCATGGCACGGACTCTGGGGGTTTCCGAGGTGTCATACTGGCACGTGGGACAAATTAAACTGGGCAGAAATACAAATCAAGCCAATTATTAAAACTCGTGGGTGCCAATTATTGTGCAAATACCTGTGCCAGCAATGCCCGCCTCTTGCAGATAAGCACCTCAGCTCTGCTCCTGAAATGGTGGCAGACTCAGGGATTGAACTTGCACGTGTGAGCTGGGCAGGTCTGCAGCTCACGAGGGGGAATGCAAATCCCAGCAATATAACCTTTCAAATATGGTGTAAAAACCACTGAACTATACCTTAAAATTTCAAATGTAAGCTCTCAGGTGAATTGAAGGTCCCAGATATCTAACCTTTGACAGAAAGTGAAGGTCTCAGAAATGTAACCCATGATGGAAACTGAAGGGTCCCTGAAATGTATCCCATCATTGAAGACGAAGACCCTGGAAATATAATCTCCGAGGACATTGACAACTCCAGAAACATAACTTTACAGGATAAAGATCCAAAAATGGGAGCTCCCGGGGATGGCAGCCTAGGGGTGTCCACCCCCGGGAAGCTTCAGGCAGATGGCATGGTCCAGGCAGGGAGGTCGTTTATTAGTCATTTTAGGTAAGGGGTGGGGCTTAGGTGACAGGGACAGTGTGAAGGAGTGTGGGCACACTGCCAGGCACGCTGTGGTCTTGTGAGGTAGAGTAGGTAGTGGTTTCTTTGGAACCTCCCTCTTTTCAGGCAGGGGCCGTTAATTTGCTGGCTTCAGTTTTCGGTCCATTTTCTTTCTCCAAGCGCCTAGATGGGCATGTGCGTTGTCTAGTCACTCAGGTTAGGACAGGTGGCAGAAACACAGGGTGGGGCCCTAGGCCAGAAGGGGTGGGACTTGTCAGCTGTAGAAGGGAGCAACACTTGGGTCAGGAATGGAAGGCCAGGGAATGAAATGAAAGGGGATGGTGATGAACGCTTGAATGGTTTGTTTGGGGTTTGTTCATGTCGGAGAAGTTTAAAGGGCAGGAGCGGACAGGTTGATTAATGTGTTAGTGAGCTGAGATTTTAATAAATTTTGATAGTTGAAGTTCAGCTGCATATCAGTGCTAATAATACGGCAATTTCCTCTTATTCCTGGACTGTTCATTCCGTAGCAATCTGCCTAAAAATAATATTTGACAAGTGACAGACCCTTAGGAATATAACCTTTAATGGAAGCTGCAGATCACAGAAATATAGCCATTAACAGAAGGAGAAGGCCTCCAAAATATAGTCAATTACAAATGTCAGACCCCAGAAATATAAGCTGTTAGAGAAGATGGAGGCTCTAGAAATAGAACCAGTGACAGAGGATATACTCAAGGAGTAAACTGTGACAGAAGATTAAGGCCCCCATGGAATAAAACCGATGACGGAAGCATAAACTGTGACTCAAGGGGACGGACCCAGAAAAATATCCCTTGACAGAGTGTGAGAACTTACTCTGCTGAGAGGTCTCAGTGGCTGGAACATTGTCCTAGCTTCACGCCACCGACACTTATCTGGGAGAGTGAAGAAAGACTTGCATTACTCAAAATAGAGGAAATAGAAAGAGGAAAAACAAACGAAGGCCCAAAAAACCAGGAAGACCTCGCATGACATATGCATATTACTTATAAAAATAGTATGTGGTGCGGATGCTGGAACTGAGAAGCCCAACAAAGCAGTGGATGGGTTGGCATGCCGAAAAGATGATAGTAGCAATCGATACGTCACAGGACTGGAGGGAGGTGGAGGAACCAGCAGAGCCTATAATACTGACCTGTGATGAGGAGGCAGGTGGAGTAGACCCACCTCCCCAAGTCCTGGACCTGCTATGACCCATGAGAGGGCTGTGGCTCACCAGGTGGTTATCCCTAGGGCGCCGTACTGTGCTTTCACAAGAAGAACAAGCCTATCCTAACAAGATCCCTAATGACACGAGGAAAAAGGAGGCAAGGTCGGACACACACCTAGCCTCCAAATCCCCTGAGGGGAAAGTTTGAAAATTAGATTGAATACACCATCACCACCACCAGCTTGAGTAACCACACAAACGCAGAGAGGCTGACAACCAGGGATTGCCTAGGTTGGGTCACAAGGAAATCTGAGCACCCAGAGAACCCTTAGAATAAGAGTTTTTTTTTTATTGTTTTTTTTGTTTGGAGTTCTAGAGCTCTTAACCTTTAAGTAGGGAAAAAGGAAATAACCTACAAGGAGCCACAGCAAGCTTACTGGTAAAGCCCTGGAATCCCGGGGATAAGAAAATTCCTCTGATTTAGCCTTTTTTCTTACAAATTTCTTTTCCAAGGTCTCTTTGGGGAGAGGAGGTCCTACAGATGCTTACTGGCTCACTCATCAAAAAGCAAAAAGAGGGAACATTTAGGATATAAATACTTTGAACATCGAAACTCCCACAAGGCTTTTAAATGAACTGTTTTTTGTGACACCTTAGTTATAATTAATTGTTGTTACACACCGCCCACCTCCCACCACCAAGAGTCGATTCTAGCTATACCGGCTTGGCATATGTCTCACACAGAGGATATACCTCAAGAATATATTCTATGATGGAAGATGGAAACCCTCTATAGAAGATTTACTTGAGGAATATAACTTATAAGGAAAGAGGAAGACCCCAGAAATATGGACTGTGGCCGAAAACGAAGGTGCAAAATATATAACCCTTAACACATGATAGCCCAAAGAACATAAGGTTTGGCAGAAGAGGAAGCCCTCGGAAATATAATCCATGACAGAAGATGACGGTCTCAGAAGTATAAACCTTCATAGATGATAGACCCCAGGAATATAAACTAAGACGGAAAATGAACTCCCTAAACATATAATCAATGACAGAAGATGAAGGTCCCAGAAATATAACATGATAGGTCCAAGGAATATAACCAATGGCACCAGATTCAGGCCCCAAAATATAAACTGTGACAGATCATGAAGGCCCTAGAAAGATGAAGCTCCAGAAATATAATCCTTGACAGATGATAGACTACAGGAATATACCCTTTGTTGGAAGATGGGAAATCCAGAAATATAATCCTTCACAGACAACCTGCAGGAATAAATCCTGTGACAGAAGATGAAGGCCCGAGATGTATAACTATTGACAGATGGTATACCCAAGGGGTATAACTTATGCCAGAAGATGAAGGCCACAGCAATATCAATATTAGCAGATGGTCATGTGAGCATGACCAAAAGCAGGAGTGTACCTTGGTTTAGATCCATACTGCTATACGCTACATTAGATATTGACAGCCAGAAAGATTATTCCAATTAGCTGGAGGGATGATTGTGTACCAACATTCTTTGATTGTAACAATGGTAACTGTTACAATGCACTTTATGCTGTGTTGAACTATATAAAATGCAAAAAAAGGTTTACAAAAAATATATATTAGCAGATTGTAGACCACAGGGATATACATATACTATGACAGAAGATGAAACCACCAGAAATATGACCCTTGACAGACGATGGGACCCAGCATTATGATCTCATATGGAAGAGATATATACTCCTTGATAGATGATATACCTGAGGAATAGATCCCATGATAGATGATAAAGGTCCCAGAAATATAACCTTTTACAGATGATATACCCCAAGCACATCACCTATAATGAAAGATGAAGGCCATAAGAACATAAATCTGACAGATGAAATATAAACTGTGGTGGAAGATGACGCCCGCAGAAGTATAACCTATGACTGAGGATGAATGCCCTAGATATATAACCCTTGACAAATGATAGACCCCAGGAACAGAGCATATGATGGAAGATGAAGGCAATGGCAATATAAAATATGATAGAAAATGAAGGCCCCAGAAATATAGCATGTGACAGATGATGTAAACCCCCAGATATACAACACGTGTCAGATGATATACCCGAAGAATAGATCCTATGACAGAAGTTGAAGTTCCCAGCAATACAAAACCCTTGACAGAAGGTCGAGCCCAGAAATATCAACTATGACAGAAGATGAAGGCCTAAGAAAAATAATCCTTTGCAGATGACAGAACCCAGGAGTGTAATCTATAGCAGAAGATGAAGGCTCCAGAAGTACAACTCTTGGCACAGATATATTGGCAGATGATAGACCCCAGAATCTAACCTATGACGCAAGATGAAGTCCCAGAAATATCCACTATGCTCAAATGATAAAACCCCCAGAAATATAATCCTCAACAGGATAGACTCCACAAATATAACCTATAATAGAAGGTGAAGCACCCACAAATATAACCTATGACAGAAAACAAAGTCCCCAGAAATATGACCCTTGACAGATGCTAGAGCCCAGGAATATAACTTGTGATGGAAAATGGAACCATAGCACTTGGCAGATGGTAGACTCCTAGAATATACCCTAAAGGGGAAGGAGAGTGGTCCCTCTTCCAAAGCCTTCATAGGCCCCTAGGATCGCTCCCCCAGAGCCGTATTTTATTAAAAAGGGGAGGAGGCTGCAAGGCCCTCTGCCCAAGCCTTCTTCGTTCCAGGGACCCCACCCCTGGGGCGAATAATGGATGCCAAAGCACCCACCAACCAACATGTTGGGGACTGCGGAGGAAGCAACCAGGATCCACATGACAACACGGGGGCCCTGGCACCACATCGTACGTGAGCAATATGTGTTCTGTTTAACTGCCCGCATTAGTGCAGGCAGGGAAAAAGAACACAAGTCTGCTCCCAGCCAGCGGGAGCATTTTGAAATCTCCTGTGGGCCGGGAGCAGACTTATATGTTTGCTTCTGTTTGCCTGCAGATTTAAAAAATGATCTCGCCAGACAAGAGCAAACACACCTTTCCCTGGTGGTGTGGGCAGGGAAAAGACTGTGCCCAGGAGATGTGGTCCCAGGGCCTTTAAAGACTCAGGGAGGGGGCCTTCCTTTTTTCACATTTTGGCCGCAGGGGATTTGGTCCCTGGGGCCACCATCGGTTTGGGGAGGGGGGACATGCGCCTCCTCCCCTTAATCAGATATACAAGGGCCAGGGAATAGGGGCCTTAATGGACTGGGGCCCTACAGACACCCACTCCCCATGTATTTAATATAAAAAGGCAGGCCTCCATTTAGTTCTTTGCCACGATCCTGCTAAACTCTAACAGGAGTACAGCAAAAATTCCTGATTTTTTTTCTTCACTTGTGGCACCAGGAGGGATCCCTCTGGGTTCCCCCACAGGGCTTAGGGGGACAGGGTATCTCTCCTCTGCTCCCTTATATTTATTTTTTGGTGGAATTCTGTTCAGCAGTTTTTAAGGAAGTCTATGGAAAATGCATGGGGAAATTTGCTTCTGGGACCTCCCTTTTTTTTTCTACCCCCGCTTGATGGATCAACCCGAAACCTTACAGGAAGGAGCTGAAGTGAATTCACTTTTCCAAAAAAATGCCAGTTATGTGGAAAAGCAATCCTAACTGTAACTACCCACTGGCGACTGCCACTGGGTATAAATATATATAAGCTCCAAGTACCCAACGTACCCACAGCAGCAACATTGCACACTCCATTTGGAGATAAAGGACACTACAAGGCCCATAATGCTCTGCTAGTCATGGCAGAGCGTCCCATTCAGGGCATTCATGGGATCATTTAAAGGATGAGGGCGGTGTCCTATGCGCCTTCGATTGCCAAAGCCTCTGAAGAGAAGTGGGGACACTTCGAAACGCGTCAGGCATCCATGGCATATTGAACTGCTTAAAGTTATCATTGTATTGGTGGACTGTATATCATAAAGCTCTTTAGGAGCATGTTGCCGCTCAAGTGCTGCTTGTACGTTGGGTACTTGGAGCTTGGATATATATTTTGCTCCCAAATTGAGACGCCACATCCTTCAGGGAAACAGCAGTGTCCTTGCAACCAAATCAGCATGTCTTTCAATCGATTTCTTCACCAAACATGATTCGGGCGCCTTTCACCCTTGGTCACTGGCCGAGGCAACAGGAAAAAGTATATTTTCACTGAAAAAAACAAAGGTTACAGGGGCATTATAGTCAGGATCAGATTTCACTTGTACAAAACCAGTGAAATTCAACAGTTAGAGTTACCCGAGTTAACTATAACTTACGCCCCAGCAATCCACTGCTTATGACCTCACATATTACATCACTCAAGACATGGTCAGTGACATCACTGATGACATCTCAAATGACATCACTGATGACATCATCAAGTGTTTTCAAGAGTTTATGGATGTTTTACACACACACACACATATATATATATATATATATATATATATATATATATATATATATATATATATATATATATATATATATATATATATATATATATACTAACCTATTGCAAAAGTTACAATATTATACTAGATGCACTACTACTGAGTGATACTACTTCTAATATTTATTAAGTGAGTGGGTGTGTGACTGTGTGTATCCTTATGTGTATAGGTGTATAAGTTGGTGTGCGATTAGCTATGCCAGTATTCTTTCAACATGCTTTCCATGCTTTCATCTCTAAGGTAAAATAATATACCATCAAAAATCTATTGGAAAGCTGCTGTTGGCAAAGTTTGCCCTGGATACACATAGTTATGGTGTAATCAATTAGTTGTTAACCGTCTTCATTCTCAACATTTTCAAAAACCTTTTCACAGGTGACATAATTGTCAAAATCTGCAACATTTTGTTAAGCTTTTTGTAAAGTTCTGTAAAAAGAATATGTTAATTATTTTACATCTGGTAAATGCAATCATTATTTCCATTAATCCACTAGCCACCCATCAACTGTTGCACACTTTCTTAGGGATGCCTGCAGCAGTATATTGTCCTTTTCCGTGCTACCACAACAGGAGAAACACATTGAACAAAATCCCTTGATTTAATTATACCTTTAAAATGCAAGTTTGTTAAAACATGTTTCATTTCCTGTCTTGCACTAAGTGGAACAGGATAAAACGTGTGTATTACAAGTTGCAGTTTAGGTGTGAGTTTGATGTGACATTCAAGCCTTTTTACCTTTCTCAACTGTTCATGAAACACGTCCCCTGTCTTAAGGTACAAACCCATTTTGGCTAGATACTGCCACCCGATAATGTTTCTACCTTTTACAAGCTACATAAATTGTGTTAGTTGTAAACCTACCCAAACATTCCAGTGTTGAAACAAAATACCCTAGAATGTCAATATCTTGTTCACCAAAAGCTTTTGGATTCATGTCAGATTTTAGGAGTGAAAGCTTACCTTTCCAATTGTCATAGAAAGTTGGGTCTGCTAAAATAGTAATTGGAGAATCTGAATCAGACATGACCTGCAGATTCACGTCACCAATCACTGCCTCACACAGCAGACCTTTCACCAAACCTGCATTAGCAATTGAATTACACTCAATAGTTAAACCCACATTGCCAAGCTTCTCTGTACAGGTATTAACATCTAAGCTACTATTTTTTACAGGAATCTTACTGCCCCTGCAAACAGGTTGGAAATGACTCGATTTTTTTTGCAAATTACACAACATTTTCCAAAGGCTGGACAACTAGGATTATTTCCTAGATAATTCTTCCATCCACATCGATAGGTATATTCCTTTGCAGAGATTTTCCATGTTTTACTGCACTGATTGACCATACACACACACTCATGCCCCCCCCCAGAATGAGAAGCAGACAAAGTATTAAAAGAAAGGTCTAGGTTCAAAGATTTCGATGACACCATAGATTATTCAATCATTATTGCTACATTGCTACAGTGGAGAAGTGTGGCTCAGGGGTTAGATGCGGCAGACCCGGAAGCTGAGATTGGCCTTGGACCAGGGTTCAATTCCCCACCTCGGCGCGTCTTGGGCTAAAAATTCCACGGACTTGATAATTCTCGCTCCGGTGCCTTCTCGACTCACGGGTTCACAGTCTGCGACTCTGGGCAATAGCTTGCTTAATCTCCACAATGGCCCCTCGCGGCGGGATGCCTGGCTTTCACCTTGTGGATACCCTGCTGGGGCTATCTCACAGGGGAATACCAGGATGGGTTCCCTAAGCAAGTGCTGGGACACCCACTGCGGGTAGCTGTGCGCTATATAAGCTCAAATACATTTACATTTACATCAATGATGTCTGATTGAGTTGTGTCTCTACTGATCCCGTATGTTTATATCTAGATTGATGTAAATTCACAAGTCGCAGCTAACACCCTCAACGCTGAGACGTATCCTTCTACACTTTTTTCTATGTTTTGCTTGTGTTTGAAAACGTTAGGTCTCAAGCCTAACACTTGGCTCCTCTGAATGCTGCTTTCTTAGTCACTCAAGAGCTTCTTTAGACTGATCCCAGTCATTATCACCAGACTTCCCTTGTGGAGCAGGCACAACAGGCAAATGATCAACATCTTGATGCTGTGCAGTATGACCAAGATTGCCAAATAACAATGTATCTTGTGGCTTTAATTGCAACCACATCATTTTCAAATACACTCAGCCACTGTTCTTGATTGGATGCTTCCAACGAGGATGAAGAAAACAAGGCGGTTGTTCAATTTGTGGTGATATTGAAAGGGAAGGGGTCCCAGCAAAGAAACATGTATATTAACCAAAATTAATTAAAAATAGTACACATCATTTGTCTACAATGTTTTAATCACAAAGTAGATATAACAGGGATATAGTATCCAACATTGTTCATTTTATAAAGGTTGAACAGTGCCCCTGGGAGAACGGAAGGAGTGATAGGGTGAGGATAGTGAAGGTGGGAATGGTGACATTAAAAGCAAGCAAAAGTCTCGAACAATTATGATTCAATTGTAGTATAAGGACAAAGATAAATCCAAATGGTCGGCTTTAAACAAACACATGCCCCATGTAATGCACAATTAACAAAGTCTCAAGCGTGGGGCATGTGAACTTACGTCTAGATCCGTAATGGCTAGAGTGGTAAACTGGCCCGGGAACGCTGGGCAGGAATTCATCAAACGAGGTATCTAGAAAACAAATAATGAGGGGCTAAGTCGATCGTTGCTTAATAGGACTGGAAACAGTGTCCGGTTTCAAATAATGTCACCCTAGTTACTTACCCGGGGAAGGGGGTTGAGTGACAGTCGTTCCCAAATTTGCGTGGCGCTGTACAATCATTCAAGAGTCGCCCGCTAAAAAGGAATGAAGAGGAGCATGGCAAAAGTTATTGGCGTGCTCATCGGGAATTGGATAGTAAACGTATTGGTTAAGGGAGGACAAGCTACGACGGTCGATGACGTAAGTTCTTCCCATGTATAACACTAGCACATTTGAACTCGTGCTATATCCCAGCCCTCACTTTACAGCTTACTGTAATTAGGGTTGTTTATAATCTCCACAGGATTCATTGACAGTGGAATCCCTCTACCGATTAATTGAGGTATGCTCTCCACTGACCTTGTGCCCATTTAATTATCCATTTTTGGTTTGTAATATATGAGTTAGTAATTTGTACTCATTTACTAATACTAATAGGTTGCTATCCCCCCCACCAGTCCTGATGAAGACCCCGCCGCAAGGTTTCTACTAACTCCTGCCATCCAGTGGGTCGAAACGTCGACAACCTTCCACTGCACACCAGCCCCACGCTTGAGACTTTGTTAATTGTGCATTACATGGGGCATGTGTTTGTTTAAAGCGGACCATTTGGATTTATCTTTGTCCTTATACTACAATTGAATCATAATTGTTTGAGACGTTTGCTTGCTTTTAATGTCACCATTCCCACCTTCACTATCCTCACCCTATCACTCCTTCCGTTCTCCCAGGGGCACTCTTCAACCTTTATAAAATGAATAATGTTGGATACTATATCCCTGTTATATCTACTTTGTGATTAAAACATTGTAGACAAATGATGTGTACTATTTTTAATTAATTTTGGTTAATATACATGTTTCTTTGCTGGGACCCCTTCCCTTTCAATAACATTGCAACCCAGGTCCCAGTGACTTCTTTTGGGTAAACCCCCCTCACACTTTACAATTTGTGGTGAAGCAGCCATATCAAATACATATAACTGATTAATACGAAATTTGCCTGTTGCAGGGATTAATCACACATGGGAGGCACAAAAAAAACCTTTGAAAAGTTTTGATATTGAAGGCTACATTCTGTGCCACCTGAACTCTTTGATATCAGGTTGAGAGGAGGAGTGTGTTACTTTTAGACTGGGGAAAACGACCCCATGGCGTAAAATTATTCAGATGAGGGACACACGGGTAAATAGAAAAAATCCAATGCCATTCAGTTCCAACGTATGTCGTCACATGTGATAACGTTGCGTTGTTCACCTCCTCATGGCCTCGTTTCCGAGGGCCCCGTGCGGCAATTTTGCGCCACCAGAACATCACATTTTTGATGCTCCGGTGGCGCAATGTGCCACAGCATATTTACAAGGTCAGGCAAAGCCACTTAATGTGGCTTTCCATGGCCTGGTAAATATGTGCTCCTTTGACATGTGAAAGGGGCATTCCATGGGTGTTGCTGTGGGTGTTCCCCGCAACACCCATGGAATCTGACACATTCCCAGATTTACAAGGAATTGTACACCTGGGAATGCATCAGATTCTAATACCATCCCAGGGGTAGCGTTAGGGAACCTCAACGAGCAGAAATGTTTTCATTTCTCCTCTTTATTGCCTATTTTTATGTGTGCTGCATTGTGCAGCACACATAAAAAGAGGAGAGGGTGGTGCTACTGCTCGAACAACCAGGTCTTGAGAAGTCTCCTGAAGGTCAGCAGGTCCTGGGTCTGTCGCAGATGGATGGGGAGGGTGTTAAATGTCTTGGTGGCGAGGTGGTAGAATGATCTGCTGCCGGTGGTTGTTTGGTGAATGCGTGGAACAGTGGCGAGGGCGAGGTCAGCGGAGCGAAGCTGGCGGTTCGGAGAGTAGAATGCGAGTCGTTTGTTGAGGTATGCTGGTCCGGTGTTGTGGAGTGCATTGTGAGCATGGGTGAGGAGCTTGAAGGTGATTCTCTTGTTGACAGGGAGCCAGTGCAGGTCTCTCAGGTGAGCAGTAGTGTGGCTGTGTTGGGTATGTCGAGGATGTCGAGGATGAGGCGAACGGAGGCGTTCTGTATGCGTTGAAGTCTTTTCTGGAGTTTGGCCTTGGTTCCTGCGTAGAGGGCGTTTCTGTAGTTCAGACTGCTGCGGAGGAGGGCTTGGGTGACCGTCCGTCTGGTTCAGGTGGGGATCCACCTGTAGATCTTGCGAAGCATGCATAGGGTATTGAAGCAGGAGGAGGAGATGGCGTTGACTTGCTGGGTCATAGAAAGTGTTGGATCCAGGATGAACCCCAGGTTGTGTGCGTGGTTGGTGGGTGTCGGTGCATCTCCCAGTGTGTCCGGCCACCAGGAATTGTCCCAGGTGGAGGGGGTGAAGCGGAGGGTGAGGAGCTCCGTCTTGTCAGAGGTCAGTTTCAGGTGACTGTTCATCATCCATTTTGCGAAGGCCTTCATTCCTCCATGGAGGTTGGTTTTGGCGGTGACGGGGTCCTTGGTGAGGGAAAATATCAACTGGGTGTCTTCGGCATATGAGATGATGTTGAGGTCGTGTGATCGGACAATGTTGGCGAGCGGTGCCATGTAGACGTTAAAAAGGGTTGGGCTGAGGGACGATCCTTGTGGGTAGGCCGCAGGAGATCTTGGTGGCTACGGATCGGAATGGGGGGAGGCGGACTCTCTGGGTTCTGCCGGTGAGGAAGGAGGTGATCCAGTCCAGGGTTTTGTCACGGATCCCTGCGTCGTGGAGGCATGTGCGTAGGGCGTTGTGGCAGACGGTGTTGAAGGCAGCCGAGAGGTCTAGGAGGATGAGGGCCGCGGTTTCGCTGTTGTCCAGCAGAGCCCTGACGTCGTTGGTGGCGGCGATGAGGGCGGTTTCGGTGCTGTGCTTGCTGCGGAATCCGGATTGGGACGAGTCCAGGATGTTGTTCTCCTTGAGGAAGCGGGTCAGTTGCCTATTGACAGTCTTCTCGATGACTTTCGCCAGGTACGGGAGCAGGGAGATGGGCTGGAAGTTCTTGAGGTCCTTTGGGTCCGGCTTGGGTTTTTTGAGGAGGGCATTAATCTCTGCTTGTTTCCAGCTCTCCAGGAAAGTGGCTGTCTTGAAGGAGCTGTTGATGATCTCCCGGAGTTGGGGTGCGATGATGGAGCTTGCTTTGTTGAAGATGTGGTGAGGGCAGGGTTCGGATGGTGAGCCGAAGTGGATGGTGTTCATGATTTGGATCTGGTCGTCGTCATTGACGTGATTCCAGGAGAGCAGGAGGTCGGTGTGGTTGGGGGGCTGTGTGTCTGAAGTGTCAGCGGCTTTCGGGGGGTCTGGGCGTTGAAGCTGTCGTGGATGTCTGCGATCTTGCGGTGGAAGAAGGTGGCTAGGGTGTGAAAGTTGAAGAAATTGATGTACATAGACAGCATTCATTCCCCTCCTTCTCCCACTCCTCTCCCTGTGAGCACCATGAATACTGTAAACTATTGACCGTATCACCCTGCCAGTAAGAGCCCATACCCCTATGCATATGTACAGCCATTCTAGGCACCATGGCCTTTTACCCATTGGAATCCCCGGTTTCCCTCCTGCGCGTATATTAAACCCCCTCTCTCATGCATAGACCATGAAACCCTCTCCCTCTGCGCGACCCTGCTGTGAAAGGCAACTCTCCTGCTTGTCCCGCACAAAACCCCCCCCCCCATTCCCTCTTGAAGAGGCATCCTTCGCCTTGGCTGACGTAGCCCTCCCCAGCTGCACCCGACTGCCCCCGCTCTCTCATGTACGGGTCATCAGATCTCTCTCTCTCTCTCTGTGTGACTCTGTCCCTGTGTCCACCCTGGCTACCCCTCCCTTCTCCTCACATGGGCAAGTCATAAACCTTCTTCTTCTGCAAGGCCCTGTCCTTGAGAGTCACGGCCGCACCTGACCAACACCTCCTTTCCTTCCATGAATACCCCTCTGTTGACGAGCCTTCCCTCCGCGCTCGATTGTCCACGCGGCATGAATACCACTCCTTTGATGACCCCTTCCCCCGAGTCCGGCTGACCACACATGTCCGAGGCCATCGCCTGAGCCAGGAGATACCATTTACTGCCCTTATTGTATGAAGTCACTCCCCTTCAAAGGATCCACTATTGATCCTAGCCACCCCACCCCCGGGGCTATGATCAGGCGTACACATCCTACGGAACACTCAGCTGCGTGATTGTCCTCCCCTCTTATCAGCAGGTCAAGGGTCCCCATTGTGAACATATGTGGGGTAGGATTGACACGAGGATTATAGGGATGTCTTTCTTTTGCGTCATACTGTCCTGATTGTACTATCAAGTGTTTTGTAAGGTATAAAAGCAAGAGTCTCAGCTCACTTGTTAGAGCACCTCCCGAAAGACACTGTGTTTCGTGTCCGAAATGACTGGCTCTCCTCATGAGAATTAAACTCTGTTCTTGATTCCTGCTTCCAGCGCCCGTCTCTTTATTTGGTAATTATTCAACATGGGAACTAAGAGGCGGTTTGCGCCAGCGGCCTGGGCATCGATAGAATTATGGGCTCATGTTCCACAATTGGCGTCCCAACGCGGGGTCCATCAGTGACATAAGGTTCGGTAAGAGAGATCCAGATGAAGAAGTGAACATCTAAATGATCGGGGTATGCCTGCCTTGAGAGGGCCCTCGCCCGGCTGCCGATCGAAAGAACTTCACCAATTCTGAACGGACCTCTCTTGAGTAACCTATTGTCCTGACTGGAATCCCACAGGAAAGCTACATGGAGTAAGAGAACGATCGGGCGCTGGAGGAGGGAGATGAAGAACTGTCCGTATGGTCCGGTCCGGGTAAGATTAAGTAGGGTGTTTTTACGCCTGATTGGTAGGGTGGTTCTATCCACCTGATTGATTGATTGTTTGTATTGGAATCGGTATTTGTATACTGATATTGTTGGTATTGGTTCATTTAGCTTTGAATGCTACTTGACATATTGGTTCTCTTTTGAGAACGAGACATTCTCTGCTTGCAAACAGCGGCGAATAGGAACGTCGTCCCTCTTTGCAGATAGAGAAGGGTAGGTAATGCAGACTTTTGTCCCCGTTGTAATCCGTCATGCCTACTTTTCTCCCCACTGGATTGTTTGAAATCGATTAATAATCGATTGTTGCTCTTTGAGATCTTCCCTGTCTACAAACTGAGACGAGTAGAAATATTCTGTCTTCCTTTCTGGATAGCGAAGGGCAGGTAATGCAGACGTTTGTCCCCGTTGTAATCCGTCATGCCTGTTTTTCTCCCCACTGATTGGTTGGTTGCCTGGACATTGTTGTTCCAGGAATTGTTTCGTTTGAGGTATTTTCTGCCTGCAAACAACGTGGAATAGAAATATTCTATCTAGTCTTTGCAAGTAGTAAAGGGTAGGTTATGCCCCTTTGTGAATTCGTCAGTCCTACCCACTCCCCACTGTTTGGTTATTTGGGGGGTAGCTCGCATGGTCCGCCCAGGAGACTACCCTTATGGAGGACATATGCTCCCCGCTCATGGGCCATTTAATGGAAGTAGACCATCTGGTCCGTCCAGGAGGCAACCCTAGTAAGTGGAAGTACATCGCTCGGTCTGCCCAGGATGATACTCCTAATGAAGGAATATATGTTCCCCTTTTTGATCGATAATCTCGTTCCACCCCGGACCATTTTATTGGAGGGAACTCGTCTGGTCCGTCCAGAAGTTCCCCCTAGTGAAAAGGACACATAAAAATATGAAGTGATCACCGTTCCCTACTAACAGAAAGCTTTAGCTCGAAACACGCTAAGGAAGAGAAATAAAAATAAAAAGAAATTAGGCTAAGTCAGTAACCCCCTGATGAGCTTTTGACTTCACTAAAAATAAGAAACATTAGAAATAGTTCGTAATAAGAAATATAAAATGGCGAAAAGTTTGGCAGCAAAAATAGCCACGAGGTAGCTAGGCTCTACTGCTTATTCCTGCTCCCAACATGTCTGCCTCATTGCCCGCCACGCCCAAAATAACGGTCACATGAAATAGAAACAATTCAATAGGTACCTACCCCCATTCCGGAAGCTCCCGAAATGCAACAGGTCCGCGGTTACGCCCATCCGGAAGGCGAGGCCTCGAGGCACGAGGGGCCCGCCTGGCCACGGTCAGTAGGAGATGATGTTGGGCAGGCGGTCCAAAGGATGACAAGGACCTCTCCATCTCTTCTCTTCTGCCGCCCTGCAGGCCGCGGGGAGAGAGGGGGCTGTCTTGCCTCGGCCACCGACCACCCCTCTCTCTCACCCGATTCGGCTTTCGTTGATGGGCGAAGCCAAGGCAAGGATGGCGGCATTTCTTTGTGCTATAATGGCCGCAACTACACCCAACGCCTGACAGTTGCAAGTAGTCCCGTCACATGCCATCGCCTGCATAGTTACAGGTAGTCCCGCCACATGTCGACGCCTGGACAGTTCCAGGTAGTCCCGCCACATGTCAAGAGAAAAGGGGGGGCTGTCTTGCCTCAGCCGCCGACCACCCCCCCCCATCTTCAATGGCTGGCACGGCCAATATCGAAGCGACGGAGCCGAGGAACGGCGCGGGGTCGCTGGAAGGGGGAGGCGGCGCGAACGAGCCTCCCCCACCTCCCTCCAGGTGGAGGCTTCCAGCGACACCCCAATGCTCTTACTTGAAGAGGGTCAACATCAAAAAGCGGTCTTCTGCCCAGGACGGGCACACGCTCCATGCCTTCTCTCCTCAACCTTGAAGATTCTATAAGAGCCGGGGGGCACCCTGATCCCTCCGCATGGGCGCCCCCGCCCCCTTCACTGGGAACCACGACATCGGTGCAACTCCTGCCGGCGCCAGCCTCGGATTGGAAATGGCTAAAATGCAGCCACGGCACAGACTTGTTCAGTTCCGGAGGAACACCAGAATGACCCGGTAGGAAAATTGTTGCCGCCCTCCCCACTCTTTGACTAATGGTCCATATTTGTTAGACTGTTAACCACATAGCACAAAAACTTTTTGAACTGCCAACGGAAGGTTCTGGGCCAACCATGCGAGACTAGAGACATTCTGACTGTGCTGGAACTCGCCTGACCCCACCCAAAATGGCGCCGACACAAAATGAGACGTTTTAAATAAGCTTTGTTGCACCCTGATTGCACAGCTTTTTGTCCCGAGATATATATGCAGTTTTTGGATAATGAAAGTAGATATGAAGGATGTTGAGTATGTGCTTGGACAATGAACTGACTTAGGGTGGGTACTGATTATGATTTGGAAAATGAATTGGTGTAATTTAGGTAATGAATGAACATTGGATAATGAATTTATGAATTTATTAAAGATGAATTACTGACATGCATCATGCTTGCTCTGTAGGGAAGTTTTAATACGATTTTTATTGCACTGCTGCACTTTATGCAATGAACTGCCACCAATTTCGTTTATTAAAAGTATTTTGAAAAAGAAAGCATGGTTGTAGCAGTTGCATTAATGAGTTTTGGATGCCTTACCACTGTGAGCGAAGAATAAGTATGATGAAGGATGTAGATCAAAAGGGATCAGATATTTAGCAGCTACATTATGTGTCACAGGCAGCCGGAAAAGTGTTTTAGACACCCTTAAAACGACACCACGGAAATGCCACCTGACCGTCACCCTAGGACCCGATAAAGAGGGTTACGACCAAGTAACTCATGTAGATACGCAGATCGTCAATGATTATCTATCTGACATTACTGGTCCCTCTGGGCTTAAACGCCGAGATGGTAACGAAATGCAGTACGTGGAGATAGGTCGAGTAAGTGGTAGGTAAAAACGTTTTCGGACTACTGCATGCTGATGTACTTTGAATGCTGCCCCCCCACCCCCTCTTTTCCCTCCCTTCTGCAGGTCACGTCAGAACGGCGGCTGAAGGTTGGAAGAGCGATGGTCGGACCACCGACGAAAAGGGAAAGAGGGAATAAGTGTGTAGTCCTCATAACGATAAGTTTTAAAAAAAAAGACGTGGACTTAAACATAACTGTTCCTCCTTAGGACATAGCGACTGAGAGGATGGACTGACATAGAAATTGGACAGGTACTGAATGACGAAAAAATGACTAGAAATGACGCATTAAATAATGTAACTGGACGTTTGACTAGGTAGGGAAAGGACAAAGGAAAATATACGGGTAAGGGTTGCCACGGCACCACCCGTCTAGGAAGTTAGAAATGTTGCTGATGTTCAAAATGCACTGCCCCCTTTCTCACACTCTTATAGATATAGCCAAGCTGCCCGACTGTTCTCCCGATCAATACTTGCCGTTGCCTCAGCCTGGAGAACTTCCCACCAAAGGAAGGAACTGAAAATGGTTTAAGATCCAACCATGGGTAACTAGCACGACCAGGTTAATTTCTGATCGACCAACCGAGGTGTGAGTATTGGTAATTGGGAACGCTCGCAGACGTGACAAGCGAGAAGAAAAAGGAGGGAAGGGTAGAAAGAGCTAAGCACGTAGATAAATAGGATAGTAAAGATACGTAGGATATATAAAACAGATCTTGTAGGCTAACAATTGTTTCCTGTCTTGTCGTGAATGTCTTATATATGTGTAATACATGTGCCGTCTTCCCTGTCTGAGCTTGTGTGTGTGTAATGTACGGATTTATGTCTTCCCTCTGTCTGTATCTGCGTGTTACCTGACCTTTGCTGTTCTGTGTTGTGAGCGCACTAGATGACCTATTTTCGTACACGTCTCTCTCTCTCTCTCACCACCCCATATCTCTCTCTCTCTCTCTCTCTCTCTCCCCCTCTCTCTACATGTCATACGTGTACCGAATGGCTCGTTTAGATTGCGGACGATTCTCACTCTCTATGAGAGTCTCCCTATTTTCTCTCCCTCTTTTTGGTAAAATTGTGCCCCACCGGCACCAGTCTGATTTGATACATATTGAATGCGAAGGTGTTCAGCGAAATTGACCGAAACTAAAATGATTGTATCTCGCCATATTACTGCCTCTCCTTTCTGCAAAATGAATGAACTTGAATTGGCTGAAAAAGAAAGGACAGGTAAGACGACTAAAGTCCCCCAAATCTGGCCATTTATAGGGGAACTGTATGTCCATGGCACCTTATGTCTGTTCTTCAGAGACGAACGCCAACGTCTAGATTGACCCCCAATGCCCAGATTGCCCCACCCCCCCCCCTTTTTTTGCACCCAAGTGCGAGCACCCGAAGCATCCCCGCCCCATTTTTGATAGACCCCAGTTGCTGTCCCAAATATAAATATGATGACCATGAGTAACTGTTGACCATCGAGAAAATATTGTTCTGCCTGACTCTCGATGATGGCACCCCCGCCCTGTTTGAAAAGGTTAGCCAGTCCTGAAGTGAAATGCTCCGTAATGTTGAATATGATGTAATGCACAGTTGATGGGAATCTCATTTATCCTCACTTGAGTTATAAATAGGACGATGAATAAACATGCCATGAACTCAGTAGGAATGCTGACACATGCACTGCTTGGTAATGGACCTCTGACTGTGACCAATGGGCGTATCTCCCAAATGCGTAGAATTGAGGGAGGAATTCACATGCGTAGATATCTTCTTCTGCCATTTCTCTAAAACCTTGTCTTGTACCTATTCAAAGATTCACGATCACCGAAGGAGATGGGTCAGATGTGACGTACAGCCCGACTGCGGATCTTGGGACACGTGTGACCTCGACCAAAGGTGGAGCCGCAGTGCAACAGGATACGGGACGAGACCGCAATTTCAACGTGGAAAATGAAAAATGATGGGCCGCCTTGAAGCCCTCCGTCTGCTAACCCACGTGTGCCTGGAGTCTCCGTCCCCCTTCTTTGGGCTCGATTGATGGGCCTGCCTGCTTGTTATCCTTTGCTCCCTTGGTCCCTTTTGTGTGTCCCAGGAACTCTGACCCAACTCCGCTCGCTCTCTCTCCTATCGACTATTTGAACCATGCTCACCCTCTTTTCCACGTGACTTTTTGCCAAAGGGAAGAACTGCCTTCATATGGGAATAGGGTGTTGCCACAGAAATATAGGTGCCGAGCATAAGGCGCCGCCAAACGGACTGTTTAGGGAACAGGACTGTGGTCTAACAGCAGAGGACTGACCGCACCCTGCAACGCGTAAGGATAGAACCGAGCTGGACCTATAGCTCCACCGCCGGTGCTCAACAGCGCCAACAAAAGTACACGGACTAGAGCCTACCAGTGATGGCTCAATGATAACAAGACACTGTGACGAAGAAATATTGTGTATTGAACTGAATTCCGCTCTCAACTACCCGGTCAAAACTGTTCATTGGTCACATTTTTTAAGTTAGAAGGATTTATGCTATGTAGTGCGTTTTATTGTCAGGAACACAACGAAAATGCAATTTCCTATGTGCTGCATTCTGCCCATCACCTCGACTGTCTATGATTGTACGCCAAATGTTAGTATCGACAAAATGCTAATTCATCAACGATGCCTGTCTACCTGTAAACCCATCAATTGCAAAAATGACTGCTGTTATGTAAAAAGGGGCGACTGTGAAAGTTGAAGAAATTGATGTACATAGACAGCATTCATTCCCCTCCTTCTCCCACTCCTCTCCCTGTGAGCACCATGAATACTGTAAACTATTGACCGTATCACCCTGCCAGTAAGAGCCCATACCCCTATGCATATGTACAGCCATTCTAGGCACCATGGCCTTTTACCCATTGGAATCCCCGGTTTCCCTCCTGCGCGTATCTTAAACCCCCTCTCTCATGCATAGACCATGAAACCCTCTCCCTCTGCGCGACCCTGCTGTGAAAGGCAACTCTCCTGCTTGTCCCGCACAAACCCCCCCCCCCCATTCCCTCTTGAAGAGGCATCCTTCGCCTTGGCTGACGTAGCCCTCCCCAGCTGCACCCGACTGCCCCCGCTCTCTCATGTACGGGTCATCAGATCTCTCTCTCTCTCTCTGTGTGACTCTGTCCCTGTGTCCACCCTGGCTACCCCTCCCTTCTCCTCACATGGGCAAGTCATAAACCTTCTTCTTCTGCAAGGCCCTGTCCTTGAGAGTCACGGCCGCGCCTGACCAACACCTCCTTTCCTTCCATGAATACCCCTCTGTTGACGAGCCTTCCCTCCGCGCTCGATTGTCCACGCGGCATGAATACCACTCCTTTGATGACCCCTTCCCCCGAGTCCGGCTGACCACACATGTCCGAGGCCATCGCCTGAGCCAGGAGATACCATTTACTGCCCTTATTGTATGAAGTCACTCCCCTTCAAAGGATCCACTATTGATCCTAGCCACCCCACCCCCGGGGCTATGATCAGGCGTACACATCCTACGGAACACTCAGCTGCGTGATTGCCCTCCCCTCTTATCAGCAGGTCAAGGGTCCCCATTGTGAACATATGTGGGGTAGGATTGACACGAGGATTATAGGGATGTCTTTCTTTTGCGTCATACTGTCCTGATTGTACTATCAAGTGTTTTGTAAGGTATAAAAGCAAGAGTCTCAGCTCACTTGTTAGAGCACCTCCCGAAAGACACTGTGTTTCGTGTCCGAAATGACTGGCTCTCCTCATGAGAATTAAACTCTGTTCTTGATTCCTGCTTCCAGCGCCCGTCTCTTTATTTGGTAATTATTCAACATGGGAACTAAGAGGCGGTTTGCGCCAGCGGCCTGGGCATCGATAGAATTATGGGCTCATGTTCCACAAGGGAGTCGCAGAGGTCTTGCGATGCAGGAAGTTGGAGCTGGAACTGGGGTTGGTGAGTACTTTCACAATGCTGGAGAGCTCTTTGCTATTGTGTGTGTTGTTGTTGATGCATTCCTTGAAGGAGATCCTTTCGGCAGTTCGAATGAGTTGGTGGTGCTTGCGGCTGGAGTTCTTGTAGGCTGCGTGGTTGTCCTGTGTCTGCTCGTGGCGCCACTTCCTCTTGAGTCTTCAGCAGGTCTGTTTGGATGCCTGGAGGTCGGTGCTAAACCAGATGGCCCTCCTGTTGGTGCGTCTGTTTGAGGGTTTCCTGAGCAGGGTGAGTGTGTTGGTGCACTCGTCGATCCATTGCCTGAAGTTGCGGGAGGCTGTGTCTGTGTGGGTGGGGTCGGTTGGTGAGTCTCGGGCGAGGGTGGTGATTAGCTGGTCTTCGGTGACCTTATTCCATCTGCGGTGGGGGATTCATTGTGGGTGGTTGTGCGTGATGTGTTTCTTGAAGGAGAAGTGGATGCAGCGGTGGTAAGTCCAGTGGAGTTCGGTGGTGTGGCTGAAGGTGACGTAGGTGCTGGTGAAAAAGATGGGGTCAAGCGTGTGTCTGGCAGAGTGGGTGGGTGTTGTGTTGAGCTGTTTGAGTCCGAGGTTGTTGAGCAGGCTGACGGAGTTGCTGTTGTTGGCATTCTCGAGGTGGAAGTTTAAGTCTCCGAAGAGGATGTAGTCTGTGGAAGCAAGGGCATGTGTGCTGACGATGTCGGAGATGGAGTCGCTGAACTGTGGTCAATGTCTGGGGATCTGTACACGAGGGTTCCTCTGAGACTGGTGTTGGGATTAATGTGGATCTGGTAGTGTAGGTGTTCGGCAGAACTGAGGGTGTCTTCGGTGCTGGTCGAAATTCTGAGGGTGTTCCTGTGGATGATGGCGCTTCCTCCTCCTGGTTTTTTGGTGCGGGCCCTGCGGGTGATCTTGTAGCCGTCCGGGATGGCTATGGCAATGTCGGCCGCTGAGAAGAGGTTCATTCAGGTCTCCGTCAGGAAGGCGACGTCCGTGGAGGATGAGTTGAGTAGGTCCCAGAGTTCGATGGCATGCTTGTGGACTGAGCGGGTGTTGAGAAGTAGGAATCTGAGATGGTTGTGACCTGCTCTGGTGGGGTGGGCAGAACATGCCGATGTTCGGTGGCTGGTGAAGCAGCTTCAGCAGGTGAAGGCTCCATGGGTGAGCTTCAGGATGGCCTGGTAAAAGGTGGGTGATCGGTCGCCATTGAGTTTGTGGAGGAATTTGGCATCGTAGCGGCATCGAGTGTTGTGGCCCTCACTGGGGCCAGGGGTCTGCTGCTGGCCACGGTCCAGGTGCGGACGGGTGCAGACAGGTTTGCCTTAGGTGCGCCTTCAGAGCGCCAGGGGTGTGGCCGCACAGCGGCTGCCATTAAGAAGGGTAGGTGGGAGAGAGGAGCAGCTGGGAGGCGGGTGGGGGGACGAATGGGTGAGCGAGGGGGGCAAGGCCGCAGCTGTGGGAAGGGATAGTGAGAGAACGGGCAAACAGTGCAAAAGGGTAGAGAGAGGCAGATAAAAAATGCAAGATAATTAGAGAAAATCACCTCAACTGATTGATTTTGTGCAGAACGGTGTCCCTTCTTGCACAAAATCAATCAGCCCCTCAAAGTAGGCACCCTTGCACCATGGCACAAGGATGCCTGTGTTGGCGCATGGCGGCCCATTGTGCGCTAATGAAGGAGAAAAGGACAGGAATGCACTGTATCTCATAGCTATGGCGCATTCCTCCCTTTTTAGTTTGACGCAGGGCAGCATAGCAAGATTTCTTGTGGCGCTGCCCTGCGCCAAAACTTCATAAATGCGGCCTGCAATGTCTAAGACTAGCGTCGGAAGAGAAGCTGACGTAGCTTTGCATGCAGGCTCACACAGAATAATGTGTGTGATCTACATGCTGCGGCTCGGGGCAAGCTTGCGCTGCAAGGATATAAACACATTCACCAAAGTAAAGAATTTTCATTTAACCGCCCTTGCTCCTTACTTCTTTTCAGCCTGCTGATCAAACTTCAGACGAAAATACTAATTTTCAACTTCAGTGAAACACATGGAGTCTTTAAATTTTGATATCCTTCCCCCAGCTGGGCCAGCAACTCACTGGCCCTCCAGCCGGTCAACTTTTACGCCGTGCTTGTGACCACGCCCCTCTTCCTTGATTGGGCCCTTGAAACTCAAATTCCCTGGTCACCCGCTGGCCTTACCCTTTGTCGCACTCTTGCACCCTGCTGTTGCCGTGCCCTTTGCCTGCCGCCCGCAGGGGGTTAGCCACCCTCCCTCTAGGGTCGGCTGCGCCTCCCGGTCAGCGGGTTTAATGCATACAGATGAAGACTACGACTGGAAAGCCACTAGCAAGTCTCTGATCTCCAGGCAACTGAACTACCTGTTACTCCAGAGCTCGAGAACACCATTCCATTTCAGCATTTGAGGTACAGGTAACTACGCGAGGTAAGTACATAATAAATAAATACAATTAAAAACAATACAAGTGAAATAGGTTCCTGGAGTCCTTACCACTGAACTCAGCTGCGACTCTCATCATGGCAGTGAATGAAGGTGTGTGTCACTGGCAGGGCCGGACTGGGAACAGCAACCAGCCCCGGCAGATTGCAACTCGCTTAACCACCCCCTGGTGCCACCGTTGCATCACTCTTTTTGACGCATCGGCTGCGCAGTTTGGTGCTCCATATTTACAAGGCCACGTAAAGCCATCCTGTGTGGCTTTTCGTGGCTATGTAATTACAGCCCCTTTTCACGCAGCCCTTTGCATGAAAGGGGTATGCCACAGATGTTTCTGTGAGTGTTTCCATGCAACACCCATGGATTCTGCTGCATTCCCATATTTAAATTGTTTAGTAAACATAGGAATGCGTCAGAATACTACATCTCCCCAGGGGAGGCGTAAGGAGGCAGAACAAGGAGAAATATCTTTATTTCTTTTAGTTTTATCCTCTTTCTATGCATGCTGCATTCTGCAGCACGCATAGAAAGTGGACAACACCTCTCGTGATTGTTTTTGTGCTGGAAGGTGTCCTTTCCTGCACAGAAAAAATGATTCCCTTAATGCAGGCAATTAAATGCAAGAGGGCCTGCATTGCCGCATTACAGCCAATTGTGCGCCAGTGCAGGGGAGAGCACAGGGATCCGTCATATTGTTGTAAATATGGCGGAACCCTGTGCTTTGAAAGTAACGCAATACGGTGCAGCCAAATGGGTTGTGGCACCGCATTGGGTTACTTTTTTGTAAATAAGGCCTGTGGTATTTCTTAAAATCCTTGCATCACACCATCCTAAAATTATGGATGGACCTGGAGGAAAGCTTCACTTTGTTACAAGGCACTGCACAGGACTTCAATCATGGGTAGGTTTTTGCGTTAAATGCTCATAAGTCTCAGTTACTCTAAAAACTCTCTAGACTGTCACAGACTTGGGCTCAGTGCCAATTGCCATGGGTGGGGACTAGCAACTGGCTCCTTCCAGATGCCCTGCTCGGAAAATCTGACCAGATGGACATGCACAACAGCAATGATAGGTTGATACTGAGTGACTTGTTGGAGGACCATAATATGCTAAACATATGGTGATCTGGTGGAGCATCCTTTTCTGTGCTCATGGGACATCCTCAAAGGTCAACTACTTCCTATTGGGAAGTCATGTCCTCCTGCCTCATACTAGTGGGTGGGATTACAGGGCAATCTCGGCTACCGCTGGACTTGGAGCAGGGTCAAATCATGCCAATGGGTCACAAGAAACACGTACCCACCAGGAAAAGACTTTCTGATGCTATGTAAGGGCTCGCGTAGTGAAAAATACAGACACAACCACACCAGCTCTCAAGTTATGGGAGGTGGCTGAGGCCATCTGGAGGGGACGTGTGATGATGGAATTGATCCATATGCAGGAGAAGATTCATTTTCGAGCAAAAGAAGTTGGAATAATCATATAAAGATGAGACTTCCATGTACGATGCGGGTCCTTTCCTGATAACAGACATAAACCACTGCTCCGAACATGGCAAGAAAACCAGCAGAACACTTCTGACACAACTACTTCAGAAGGAGGCACAGCTACCTGTAGCGGCCATCCGAGATGCACAAGACAAGCTCCAGAGGCATCCTCAAGATACCTTTTCCTCTTGTTGTGGAAGGCTTTCTAGCCTTTAATGGACTGACATAGAGCCTGCCCTAGCGGATTTTGTGAGTGCCATGAAATTGCCTGCATCATCTGATACAGACAGAGTAGTAATTAAAGGTGAAATCTCTTTTTAGGTAATTTCCGTCCTGTCAATTTATATAAATCCCCAGGAATTATGGTTTTACAGGAGAATTTTACAAAACATGCAAACTGCTCCTGGCCCCCTTGTTGTAGACAGCCTTTAAAGAGCCGTCATTCCTAGGGTCTCTGAGATCCTCTCTAATAGAGCCGTCATAACCCTCACCCCAAAGATGGAAAAGAGCCACTTGACTGAGCCCGATACCAGCCAATATCCCTTGCCAATTTGGATGTGAAGATCTTGGCACAGATCTTGGCAACCAGGCTCTATGGGATTATACCACAAATCACAAGTTGATGTTTTTACCTGAGAATTCATACAGGAACCAACTTGGGACACTGGCACAACTTATTTAGGAACTATATGGATACCCAGTCTGAGGTCCTAGCAGTTTCCCTCAATGCCAAAAAAAAGTCATTTAGCAAATTGGAACTGTTTTTCCAGACTCTGGAAATGGTTGGCTGTGGACGGGAGCTCATTTAAAAACCTTATTTGCTGTATGACACCACCTCTCCCAACACTAACCGTTGGGCATTCCTGTTTAGGCTAATAGACATTGGGAAAGGCATTCAACAGTGCCGTGCTGTTTCCACATTCTTAGGGGCATATTATCAAGAACTCCGTTAAAATTATCGCTGGTTTAGCGGCAGAAAACTGCAGCTAAAATAGCGATAATGGGCTTGATAATATGCCCTTGCGAATTCCAATAGAAGGCCATGTTCACACTACAACATGGACTTCTATTGGAATTCGCAAGGACATATTATCAAGCCCATAATCGCTGTTTTAGCTGCAGTTTTCTGCCGCTAAACCGGCGATAATTTTTAACGCCGTTCTTGATAATATGCCCCTTAGTTCTTCTTGCACTGGGACCTCTTTCACCTGCAATACCAGGTAAGGGCATTTTGCTATGCCGCTGACGTCTTACTCATCCTCTCCAAAGCAGATTCCTTTGTACTGGTAGGAATTTCTTTAATCCATTCTTCCTCTAATTGTTCTGGCTATAGGATTAATTGGATCAAATGTGAGGTGTTGTGCATGTTCAGTTACAATACTAAGGCAGTTTAGTCACTGGCATGCTCCTGGTTCCCATGTAGATAAAATACTTGAACACCCATGTCAACAGGGATCTGGAAGTGATGGTGGGAGATAACCTACTTGCTTAATGTCTAAAGCATGAATGAGTTTGCGGAATGGACACATCTTAATCTGTCATTGTAGAGCAGAGTCCAAATATTAAGATTACAGTGCACCTCAATTTAATTATGTCTTTAGTGCGTTGCCTGTTGTAATATCACGGACCCTTTTATCTTGCATTGATTCTGATATTAAATTATACTCATGAAATGTGCAGAGACTAAGGCTACAGCTCTGAAAGTTATGGGCCTTCACTTTCTCCAGTGGTTGTCCCACATGGGAGTCAGATTACTTGGACCATCAGTTAAGTCAACTGTCCTACTTTTTTGTGTCTGAAATATCACTGTGGGTGACCATAGAGCAGCAGTCACTGCACTGCCCAAAAGCGATGCTCGTGAGCTCCTACCCTAGGCAACACAATCCTCACTGTGTAAACCAATTGTTGAATCTCTGTTTGCCTCCCTAAGTAATGTTCAAAAACAACTGAAAGTGAATCCTTTACTTCACAAGTCAGCTATTCTGTGGCAGAATGCTTTAACACTGATGGGTGGTACACGTCCACATTAATCTGTTGTGTCGGATAATGGGATTTCTTCCCTTGAGTACTTGCTCCTTGCAGGTTGACCCAAATATTTTGCTGCTTTGAGAATTGACTGCGATTTGGGCGTCCCTGATCGCTGGAAGTATCAAGTACGAATGTACTGCTTAGGCAGGCGATTTGGGCCATTTCCGGTCAGATTATTGAAATCTCCAATTCTACGTCATCTTAGAATTTGGGTTCTCACTTGAAGGGTGGTGTCTGGACTGTATAGCACGCTTATTGTAACGTTTATTGGAAACCCATGCAGTGTGCTGCCAGGTTGCATTGGCAGGTGGCACTTCAGAGGGAATGGTCCTAGAAAGCCTAGTCTTCCATGATTCTTGACGGAATGGTGAAAGAGCATAAGCTTAAAATCCAATATTTTAAAGTGCTTCATGATTGATAGTGGTCTACAAGGTGGTCACATAGGGCAGGATCTCTTGGCCATTTTTACTGTTGGAGGTATGATCAAGAGAAATGTGATCTACTGCAGATTCTCTGAGGCTGAAATACCTTCTAACTCTATGGGCAAGGCTTTCTTGTTTTCAGTGTTATGACCATTCCCCTAGCTGTGCAGTCGGCCATTTTGAATGCCACGAAGGATATCATTGGTCTGGTCTCTCCAGCTATGATCATAGGTGGGTAACATCCGTTCCTGCTACAGCCAAGATTTGTGGGCTGCAGGATTGTTTCCAGACTTAGGTTCCCTCTGTAGAGGAGTTGCTCCCTGAACATTTGTGCATAGAGTTAATACTTAACCGTTAAGGGGTGCCCTGTCTGAATCATGGTTCCGGGATCCCTTCTGATCATTAATCCACTCTTCCCTGCTACGTACAGTTGTTATGCTATTGCACAGAATACTACAAATGGTTCACCAGTTTTATGCTTGATGTTCTGCGTCTTATCAGCCAAGACATGGTTAGACTTCCTCAACTCAAGGGTGGGGGTGCCCCAGGTGTCTACTTGACACACCCTGCTTGATCATTGCCTACCACATAGTTCTCAACCCCCACCTGTTACATAGACACTTACACTCGACTTGGTGTTCCACCCAGGTGCATTACCCTTTTCTTTTCTTCAGTCTCCTCCCATGCTGACTGAGGATGGGTTACACCTGGAGACTTATGCGTAATTTTGCTTGTTTCTGAATATTTACATGTGTGTGGCTCGGGACTACGTCTCAGCTTCCACTCACAAACAAGGATACCCGTTTATTTAATTTTGGTTAATTTTACCTTTCTTTTCACCTGGTAGAGACCACCGGACTTCACATCCCCATCACAGTTGAGTGGTTGTATATTATGATTACCACTGTTCATTGCTCTGTTGCTTCTATGTATTTTGATATATACACCTATGGCCTACCAATGTTAGTTTATGACTTCTCCTACTTGAGATTCTTTTCTATCCTGATATGTTCTCTAATGCTAGCTGTGTTAATAAATTTTTCTCCCATCGTTTGTTTTTTTGCATGATATGTAAACAAGTAAATAACAAAATAAAGATTGCAAAAAGTGGTGTTAATTTACCCAAAAAGTAGGGTAGCAGAAGTGACCTCTCATACCATTTGACTTGTGATAGTATTACAGGAAGTTAATGGTATTACTTGGAATGGAACTTTACTGTGAAACAGGGAATGCAACATGCTAATAAGCAATAACATAACAATCGCAGGTAACCAGGTACTAAAACTAGCAAAACACAACAACATATGGGGGAGGCCAAGGAGGGAAAGATGGTGGTCACACTTTAGGACTACTCCTGACCTCCTTATTTATCCTCCACCATCCTCGCCAGCAAATCTCTGGAAGGACACCCTCCTGTTCTGCACCTGAGCAGGGACCCCCATGAATGTGAGGCACCACCTCCAAGCTGCGGCCAGGACCCTGTTATCGAGAACGACCGCATCGAGACACCGTCTGTCATGGTGGCCTCATGCCGTGAGTACAAGATGTGGTGAAGGCGGCTGTGAAAAACACTGCTGGGCCTCGGTGACCTTGGAGGTGCAGTTCTTTGAGGCTATGCAGCGCGGTGAGACATGGGGCTGGCTGTGTGCGGATTTTCTTTTGCACATGGGCTGTGTTGCGTCCCTGGGAATGCGGAGGGGTCTGTTGGCTGCTGACACAGAGGTTGCAGGAGACATGGTAAAGACCCACTGATCGTGCTGGGCCCTGGGTAACGCGGCGGCTGGCCCCGAGTGGAAGCAGAGAGCGGGGAGGCCCCAAACAGAATCACTGATCCTGACATGGACATACCCTAAGAGCTCATCGACGACCTCTTGGGACGGGCCGCAGGCACCCGCATATTGGGCACCACTGACATCGACTGACACTTGAGAGGACTTGAAAACTATCTGCGAGGAAGTCCCAGCTACAGTTGCTCGTGCTGCCCCCAGGGGCAAGCGTCCTGTTGCCTTTTCGGGTAACTTCAGATTGGGGAGCAGAGGGGCCCAACAAAATCACCAGTCTACATGGACATGCCTGAAGGGCACCATTGACTTGCTCTTGGGGTGGGCCACTGTGTGGTATTCTCCATTTATTTATATACAACTTGTAATGTGTTACTTGCATGTGCATGAAGTTCTAACATAGAACATCTGTAACTTAGAATGTTAGATCTCAAGCTGAGTCAGTTGCCTGCTTGACTTCAGAGGATGAGGTCTCAATCGTAGGGTTTACAATAAACTCTCCTTTAACCTACATCAGCCTACCTGTACCTTATTTCATGGAAGATACTATACACTGGCGTCCACACCTTGAGCCCACTGACCTGGGCTGATACTCAGGAAGCTCCAGGCCTTGACACCTGTCAGCATGGAGGCCTCCGCCTTGTTTGCCCAAGCTGCCCTTGGGGTAAACAGGCTGTGGTCTTCTTGGGTAATCCGGGAGGCTAGACGACGGCTCCTCTGTGGCCAATATGAGCAAAAACAGACCTGTTCGATCTCAACAGGCCGAAGCAAAGATTGACCAATTTACCACACTGGCCTTGATTAACAAAAGGAGGTGAGGTTAAAGTAGATGTTTTGCTACTAGGCCAGGGCCTGGGCAACATTGAAATACTGCATCCCTGAAACTAAACAGCGAATATAATTAGTGGAAGATGGTCTAGCCACTCTTACAACTCAAGTCTACAACTTCCTCGGCGCAGCGGCTGCGCTGGAGGGCAGCACCGACGATTCAGAAAATCATGCACACAGAAATAATCTCCAGTGTGTGGGATTTTAGAGAGAGTGGAGACTCCAGACGCAGACTGGCTGCGTTCATGGGTCCCTAAGGGCGGCTTGGCACCCTGGTTCTAATCATGGGTGCGTCCGATGATCAGCAAGATCCTTAACTATTGCGATTGAGACTCCATTCTACAGGAGGCCAAAAGGAGGCAAGATCTTCACTACCAAAAATTGTGCATCATGGTCTTTCCAGACTAGACATGAGCAGTACAACAGAGCAGGCGCTCCTTTCATGAAGTGAAACAGAAATTCTGCACCCACCAGATCACCTATATGATCCTTTTTCTTGTGAAGCTGAAAGGCTTGGAAATGGGCAATTGAAAGGATGGAAATCCCAAAATGCGAGAGGCAGATGCTGTGGAGGTGAGAACAACCAGGAGCTCTCATCGCTCAACTCCTAAGTCTCAGAGGAGATGACGTACCAGATCCCGCCAGACTGGCACCCAGCCCTGTGGTCATTGGACTCAACTGACTCAGAGGTGGGCCCGGGATTGCCCGGCCGAGGTGACAAGGTAACTCTACAAACATGAACATCAGAACTGTTCGACCAACCCCAGTGGCCCAGATTGCCTGGTGGCCAGGGGGTCACTCACTCTTTCCTCGGAGGTGTCCATACACAAACTCTCTACAGAAACAATATCTTGCTTAGTATTCTGCTAATGAGGAGCTCTCAGTTGTATGTACTATATAGCTCGTATTGTTTCCTTAAAATGTTTTGTTCTAGGGTGACAGATGCTTTGGGGTAGAATTATGGGAAGGGGGTGTTTGGGGGGACGGGGTGTTAAGAGGGTTGTTATTTGTTTATGTTTGCAATTTCACAGCCATACACACTGCAGCTACTTCTGACTGTTCCCTGTCCACACATGCTGGCATAACCTGTTATATGTCAGGACCATTAACACTGGGCCCTCACCTCAGGGCCCTATGCCAAGTTTGACCTGTGTTTTCTATGGCACCACTTGGGATTATGTCCTGGAACGTAAGTGCATTAAACAATCCTCAGTCCTCCGTTACGCCAAAAGAATTCGGGCAGCTATCCTCATGGTCTCGGAAACCCACTTTCTATAGGAACACTGGCCCTTCCTCTGCCTCTGGGTTATGACAGAGTCTACCCACCAGGGTTCTCCCAGGGCTCTTATGAGGTGGCCATCCTGTTGCACAAAGACTTTTTACTTGTGGTGACCAACATACAAAATGACTTCAGGAAAGGTATGTTGGGGCTAAAGCCTATTGGAGGGCAGGCATTATAGCTTTCTATCAGTGCACTGTAGTACATCCACTCCTCTCCCCAACACTAAATGCACTGGCCTCGCTCTAACTGACACTCCCACAAGGGAACACAGTGAAGGGAGGGGTCTTCAGTGGGGTTCCTGACCCTGACAAGTATTTAGCGAGTCTCTCAGGGGCAGGGCTTCGCTCTAAGTTTGGACTCAAACTGCGTGGGCAGACTCTGTGGGGCTCTGTGATGCGTGAGGGACATGGCACTCGCAATACCGTGCTTACACCAACACATCAGAAGCTCACAACACCAGGTGCATATTGATCTTCTCTGGTTAGCTGCTACTGCCAACTCTACCATCCTTCCTCAGGGCAACTCCGACCATACCCCACTTATGGTACACCCGGAGCCAGGACTCCGTCCTATGAGGCGATGTAATGCATGGTACATGAGAGATAGAGACTGCTCGGCAAACGTAAGGTCTGGGATACAGACCTACTTTCAAGAAAATCAGGGTACTGTCCAGTCGGCCTGTACCTTATGTGTGGCCAGCTAACCCACAATCAGTGGCCAATCCAAAGGGTTTATATGAGGCTAAACGAGGCAAAAACGTGCACATATTACAGCCGGGGTCTCCAAACCGGTCCTGGAGGGCCGGATCCATGCCAGATTTTTAAAATTACTACATGTATCTCAATGGGGATATCCAAAAAATTTGGAATGGATCTGGCCCTCCAGGACCGGTTTGGAGACCCCTGTATTACAGCCCTAGAACTCCAAAGATGATTGGAATGCTCCCTGGACCTTGAACAGTGACTAACAGCTGCTAGGGCATCAGGGACACCGATCTCACTGAAAAAGGCCCACCAATGCTAGAGGGCATTGACCTGGCAGGTTTATGAATACGGCATTACCTTCAGGAAGCTTCTCTACTGGCTGGCCACCGTAGAGATCGCTTCCAGAGTGATACCATGGGTTATAGACAGCGAGGGACACCCCAGATCCCTTACCTCTGAAATTGTGCAAGTGTTCGTGGATTATGACAAGGCCCTATACAGCTGCAGACCCCAGCCCCCAGCCCCCTCAGGATCAGGCACACCCACTACTAGCCGACATTCAGTTGCCCCCCCACCCCCTGCTCCTTAACACGGAAACTGAACCAAGTAATCACAACTGAGGAGATTACAGAGGCAATATCAGACACGGCTCTGGGTAAAACGTTGGGTCCCGACGGGCTTCCAATTGAGAATTATCGGAGGTTCTGAGCACTTCTGATTCATCACCTTTTGGCTCTGTCTACAGTGGTGGCTGAGGCAGGTGACTTCCCTCGGTTTGGACATGAGCACAATTGTGGTGATACCCAAACCAGGCCAGCCTTCTGGCAAATGTTCTGCTTACAGGAAGATTTCCCTTGTTAACATAGTTCTTAAATTATTTACCAAGGTCCTATGCAGGGCGGGACTGGCCGTAGCGGGCACCGGGCAATCCCCCAGTGGGCCGCACCAGTGGGGGCCGGTTTTGGACCTCTGGGTGCCGTTTTTGTTACAGGGCTGTTTTTGCAGCATAGCTGCAAAATCGGCCCTGTAACAAAATCGGCCGTAATCCGGCCCTGGCAAAGAGCTCGGAGGCACCCCCAACCCCCGGGAGGGGTGAGGTGGGAGCACTTTGCCAGGGCCGGTTTCGGTTCCCAGTCCGGCCCTGGTCGTACGGCTACGACGAACTCTGCCATACATCATCCATCCTGACCAATACTGTTTCATGCTGGATCGAGGCACTCACCACTGCATCTGAGGATCCAAGTAGCACTCTCTCAGGCACACCGGCTCCGACACCCGCCAACCCTACTCCTGATTGATTTCGAGAAGGCCTTTGACTCGGTCGACTAGTCCATAAGCTCACTTATCTTTTAAACTCCCACCCATCTGCGCAGGTTCAGATAAACGGGACACTCTCCGTCTCCTTCCCAATCCACTGAGGCCCTGGCATGGCTGCTCTCTCTCACCTATCCTGTTTGCCCTTGCAATAGAGCCCCTGGCATTCATGCGCTGCGATGCTCAGATACAGGGATGGGCGTGAGAGTTAGGGCCAGAAGAGAGCATAGCGATATATGTGGACAATATGCTCCTCTCCCTATCTAATCTGTAGTCCTCAGGCTTGAGATGCGTGGAAAAACTTGATTTATATGAAGATGCCTTGAGGTCCCACAAGAATACGGCCAAGTCCCTACTGGTGCGTGTCATAGGATACTCGCCTACCTGCTCATAGAACACCTCCATCCCAATACGACGCCTTTCCTTTCCCTTCCTAGGAATTCATGTTTCTATGCTCCCAGAATGGACGTGGACTCTTAAGTTGTCCCCCTGCAGAAATGGAGGCGCCTACCTCTCCACAGATGAGGCGGTGGCTCTCTTCAAAATGATGGTGTTTCCTTGGTTCCTCTATATCTTTCAGAATTTCTCTCCCCTATTTCCTAAGCAATGGATCCGCAGCCTGAACTCTGGTATCTTTTCCTTCCTCTGTTCGGGTGGACGCCCCCAGATTGCGCAGGCTAACTGCTGTCTGTCAACCTATGATGGAAGCCTAGGAGTGGCTGATCTCCACTGCCACTACTTAGCCTCACAGGTGACAGTCATTAACTACTGGCTTAGTGGGGGCTGGGACGATCTGACATACCGAGCCAAACTGACCGTGCTTGGGCTTGATAGGAGTTTGATTGTCCTATATGGGGCCCGATCCACCGCTCCCTTCTAGAGATCACTTGGGTTGTGTTTTTAGCTGCGAGGGCAGCATTGCGCCATATGAACTGGGATCTGAAGTTGACAGAGATGACCCCCTTCTGGCAGAGAATATGGCTGCATTACATCACACTTCAGCACTGGAAGGATTTTAAAACTAGGATAGGATAGGAAACACTCATCTGGGTGGGACAGACAGCCACACATTGACGTTTCAGGAGATTCAGGAATGGTTCCAGCTTTTCTGCACTCAGTTTCACAAATACAGTTGAGACATGTCCTCGCTGCAAATATCCCCCTCGACACTACAGTTCCAGAATGTAGACCTCTTTAGGCCAAGTTACTAACTGAGGAACTTGGCAGTGGAACCATCTCACCGGTTTATTGATCCTTGATCGCTAATACTCACAATCACATCTCTAAATTGAAACAGAAGTGGAAGGTGTGGCTAGGTGAACTGGACAACGCAAACTGGAGGGAAATCCGGATGCCCCCCAGGGAACTGGCCATATCCACATGTTTGTACCTGGTTAACTTAACTACCTGCACCTCACCTACATGACTCCCACACGGCTACACCGGGCCGGCAGTGTCCCCCTGCCTACTTGCTTTCATTGCACAACTCACGAGGCCGACTTCTTCCACGTGGCTTGGTCCTGTGCTGGCCTGTGATTAGCAGAAGATAGAGCGCAAGCTGTCATTAGTGCTCACCCCTCGGATCACCCCGTTGGGGCTGCTGGATAACCTTGGCGGCACCAGATTGGAGCGTGTATTCATAGGGATTGCACTGCTGGTCATCAATTGAGACATAGCTCGGAAATAGTCCTCGTCAACCCAGGGCATAACGGAGGCCCCGCAGCCTATGCTGTACTGGTGTGGGGGTCCAAGGTTTCTTGTTTTGGACGGGGCCTCCTCACCTTCTAAGCTATGCTATTGCATGCCTTGCAGAAATGGGTGCAATGGCATGGAATAAGAAACAGTTAAACGCGTGGAAAAACATCTGCTTTCCCAAGCAGACCTCTGCAGCGTAGGGAGAGGGCCCAATCATTCATGGGCTACCATTTAGCCCAAGACCAATGAATATCTGTGCGATCTGGGAAACGCCAAGGTCCCTCATCACATTTTGCAGGGGGGCCCCATCATTTTATGTTACACAACCCCCTACAATGGCTGAATGGTGGGACGGGGTAGATTGGTGCACCCAACAATCTATGTGGCCCGTGGTTGCCCATAGAAACACTGGAAGATC